>NW_006206544.1:3664159-3693352 GCF_000334495.1 Tupaia belangeri chinensis
TGATTAGGAGGAAATCCACTAATTCCTGTGAAAACCTAAAGGACTGAAAAATACTGGAAAAACATTAATAACCTGCATGTGCCAAGTAAACCTAAAAAATGGAGTTTGGGAGGAGGCTGGGGCTAGTGGAATAGGAGAGTGCCAGATTTCAATCTGGTCATATCAGATAATGGCCCACATCCACTGACCATCTCCACCCACCTAAATGCGAGAACTTAGTCAGGATCGCTTTAGGAAGCTGCCTCACTGGAAGTTAGTAAGAGAGGAGCAGGCCCTTTAAGTGGATCTCCTATAGCTTCAAAGATCATTAAGCTACCCCAAGAGGTCATTCATGTTATTAAATGAGTTCACGTATGTGAAAAGAGGACTGCAAACTACAGGATACCACAAAAGCCTTAGTTACTATGAAACCAGAAAATTGACTCAATGGAATATATTCAACCAGGAAATTAACATCTGTAAGGTAACCAAAATACCAAATGCTCACTCTTTCAAATTTTGAAACATACATTTCAGGTAAACATGATTCATATTTGCCTGCACATTGAGTAAATGTTCATACTGCACATTAATAAATACATATAAATGAGCTGGAAATTGTGAATTACTCAGTAAAACCACAGCAGCCCATCTTGATGAGAAGATTACCCTTTCAGAAAAATCCATTAAAATGCAAATATGTTAAATAAATCAAATTTGGGGGGTCAGATTTCCTGGGAAAGTACAATCTGTTAGCAATATTGCATCTCTACAGCATTTCCATCTGAATTGTACTAATGAGGTGCAGACTGAGTGCAATGAAAGAGAAATTTCTAAGACTATGGACTTCAGCTTTAGCAGATGTTGTATGTTCTGAAACTAAATCAAAAGGAGATGGAGAAAAATCTTTGCACACATTTGACATATATTTGCCAGGAGAGAGGTACTCTATAAAAACCAATTCACAGGGGAAATAAGGAACTACACACGATTTTAGAGCTTTCTTTCATGAGAATAAGTGAGAAAGGGGGAAAAAAACTAAACTTCCTCAGATTTTCACACTGATGCTCTGCCCCAGCCTCCCCAGCTTTCTAGCATCACAAGTGCCTGCTCCAGGCATGTCCAGGTTAACCAGGCAACCCAACCTGCAACCTTCCAAATGGATCCATCACCACTTAGCAGGGTGTTATTTCTGGTAACACTGAGCTGACCCCACCATTTCTAATCAACATAATGTGTATATAATAACATTGAGTATATTTACGACATGGCACACATATCTTCTCCCAGGCATACCACGTAAAGGCTTGAATTTTGTTTCAAGGATGACTTTTTCAGGAATAGCTGCTCTCCACCAGCTGATTCCCAAGTGATAGGGAGGATGTCACGGTTGATATATCAGTGGCTGCCAGGCTTCTCAAATGAAAACTGAGATTTCGACTGAGATACTAAATAGCTATTCGGTTTACTAGCATCAGTGTTTCATTCTGCTGAATGCCGAATGTTATCTTTTTAAAGTCGTCCAGATGAGACTGTTCAAAGCCACTGTCTGAAGTAACCCAGCAGAGAGGAAGTCTGCCAGACTCTCGACACACCACGTGCTTATCACAGTCGTCCTTGCCTTTTTCTGTACCAGGGTCTGCATTCCTGTGTTCTTCGACTCCCTCCTTCTTTACTCTCAATAGGTTCTCAGACTTTGCTGCACAACGAAAACACCTGGGGAGGTTTCAAACTCTTGCTGCAAGGTCACACCAATTAGCAAGTAAATCAGAATGTCTGGGTGGGAGCCAGGCAGTCAGAGATTTTCATATTCCCCAGTTGATTCTAATATGCTGGAAAATTTAGGAACTACTGCTTTATGGTCAGCCTGAAACAGAGTGTAGTGCAAGACACACAACTGGCCTGCCAGGTATATTTGTAGAATAAAAGGAAGAA
Source organism: Tupaia belangeri chinensis (assembly GCF_000334495.1). Lineage (NCBI taxonomy): Eukaryota > Metazoa > Chordata > Mammalia > Scandentia > Tupaiidae > Tupaia > Tupaia belangeri. The sequence goes on from NW_006206544.1 coordinate 3,666,074, forward strand.
TCTAGCCTCAGAACAAGCCTCCCAGCTCGCCCAACTCACTTGCCTACATTTTTTGCAGTAATTTCTGCAACACTTGGTCTCTCAAATAACATATAGACAAATATTAAATTTCACTAGTCACAGATATTCAAATCAAACCAACAATATTATATAATTTGAAAAATATTGAATTACGGGGCCAGCAGGTAGTGTGGTGGCTAAGGTGCTAGGATCTCACACAGATGTCTGTGGTTTGAGTACTGGGCCCGGCAACTTGAAAATCACTCTGGGTGCATGTGTACATGCTCAAAACTCTAAGAGAATGAAGAAGGGATTATAGAATGGCCACCACCCCCCGGAGGGGGGTAATTTCTCACTTGCCCTCTCTCTATTCTGTCTCTCTCTGGTGAGTGCATATGCCCTATGGCAAAAGACAGAAAAAGAAAAGGGAAGAAAAAGAAAAAAATTAAATTACTAAAGATATATGAATGATAACCCATTCAAGTGGGAATATGCTGAGATGAATTTTTCTACACTATTTGTAATATAGCCTTGTTGAAAAGCAATTGGGTGATAAGTAACAAAAACTGGTTCCTAGTAAATGCATATTTTTAAAAATCTATCCTAAGAAAATAGTTGAAACTAGACTAGAAATTGTGATTTAACCAAATTATTTACAACAAGCTGAAATAAAAAAAATTGAAATTGTCCTGCAACCAGGCATGGTGGAATAAATTATGGAATAGCAACTCAATAGTGTATCATGCAGCAAGAGAAAATCCTATGAGGGTATTTGACAGTGGTGCAGCAGTAAAACACAACGCTGTGGGGCTGACCCACGTGACAGGGTCCTGGGTTCATGACAGGAGTCCTCCATGAGTACGCCAGACATACACATAGTCATGGATCACAGAATCAAGATTATGCTGGGGTGCTCTCTGTCTCTCTCTGTGCATCGCTCTCACTCATGGAAGAAATAAAAAAATAAATCTTAAAAAAATAAAAATAGTACAAATATTTAAGAACACAAAATGTTTCATTTTAATTAGACTCAGACTCTGATTTTTATCTTTGTCTATTTTCAAAAACATTTTTTAAATACAAGATTGCATTAGTAATGGAAAACAAAACAAAACTAGTGACATTGAGAATAAGGTCATAATCCAGGTCCAAATTGACATATGAAACAAGAATCAGGGTGCATAAAATGGGAAATATAATTATGTATTGCGAAGAAAATCTCCCTCTGCAAGGCCTGTTCTTGTTTAGCTCTGTTGCGATCACAAGTCCTATCAGAGTTTAGCGTGTGTGAGCTCACGCCGTAGTCTGAAGTAGTTAGTGAACATGTCACACAGCAGGCAGGATTTGAGTGAGACCTTGAATAAGAATGGATTTTAGTAAGAGAAAAATATTGGCAGAAGTTTCTAAAGCTCAGTTTTGAACAAAGAAATGAAAGGCAAACGTGAGACAGGTGTTTGAGAGGCATATAGAAGACTGCTTAGCCAAAGAAGAGAGCCAGTGATGGGGAGAAGTGGAAATATGTTTTGGCCTAGGAAACTTACTGCCAAGATGGATATAAGTCTTAGCAAAACAGATCTGATGGTATGAGCTGTATCTTAAAAATATTGAAAGTCATCTAAATACTTTGATCAGGAAACAAGTTCCAAATTGCTCAATATGAGGATTATTTGGGCATTGATTTGTGTAATAATTATTTAGGAACTACTGCTTTATGGTCAGCCTGAAACAGAGTGTAGTGCAAGACACACAACTGGCCTGCCAGGTATATTTGTAGAATAAAAGGAAGAATCTAGCCTCAGAACAAGCCTCCCAGCTCGCCCAACTCACTTGCCTACATTTTTTGCAGTAATTTCTGCAACACTTGGTCTCTCAAATAACATATAGACAAATATTAAATTTCACTAGTCACAGATATTCAAATCAAACCAACAATATTATATAATTTGAAAAATATTGAATTACGGGGCCAGCAGGTAGTGTGGTGGCTAAGGTGCTAGGATCTCACACAGATGTCTGTGGTTTGAGTACTGGGCCCGGAGGTGCATGTGTACATGCTCAAAACTCTAAGAGAATGAAGAAGGGATTATAGAATGGCCACCACCCCCCGGAGGGGGGTAATTTCTCACTTGCCCTCTCTCTATTCTGTCTCTCTCTGGTGAGTGCATATGCCCTATGGCAAAAGACAGAAAAAGAAAAGGGAAGAAAAAGAAAAAAATTAAATTACTAAAGATATATGAATGATAACCCATTCAAGTGGGAATATGCTGAGATGAATTTTTCTACACTATTTGTAATATAGCCTTGTTGAAAAGCAATTGGGTGATAAGTAACAAAAACTGGTTCCTAGTAAATGCATATTTTTAAAAATCTATCCTAAGAAAATAGTTGAAACTAGACTAGAAATTGTGATTTAACCAAATTATTTACAACAAGCTGAAATAAAAAAAATTGAAATTGTCCTGCAACCAGGCATGGTGGAATAAATTATGGAATAGCAACTCAATAGTGTATCATGCAGCAAGAGAAAATCCTATGAGGGTATTTGACAGTGGTGCAGCAGTAAAACACAACGCTGTGGGGCTGACCCACGTGACAGGGTCCTGGGTTCATGACAGGAGTCCTCCATGAGTACGCCAGACATACACATAGTCATGGATCACAGAATCAAGATTATGCTGGGGTGCTCTCTGTCTCTCTCTGTGCATCGCTCTCACTCATGGAAGAAATAAAAAAATAAATCTTAAAAAAATAAAAATAGTACAAATATTTAAGAACACAAAATGTTTCATTTTAATTAGACTCAGACTCTGATTTTTATCTTTGTCTATTTTCAAAAACATTTTTTAAATACAAGATTGCATTAGTAATGGAAAACAAAACAAAACTAGTGACATTGAGAATAAGGTCATAATCCAGGTCCAAATTGACATATGAAACAAGAATCAGGGTGCATAAAATGGGAAATATAATTATGTATTGCGAAGAAAATCTCCCTCTGCAAGGCCTGTTCTTGTTTAGCTCTGTTGCGATCACAAGTCCTATCAGAGTTTAGCGTGTGTGAGCTCACGCCGTAGTCTGAAGTAGTTAGTGAACATGTCACACAGCAGGCAGGATTTGAGTGAGACCTTGAATAAGAATGGATTTTAGTAAGAGAAAAATATTGGCAGAAGTTTCTAAAGCTCAGTTTTGAACAAAGAAATGAAAGGCAAACGTGAGACAGGTGTTTGAGAGGCATATAGAAGACTGCTTAGCCAAAGAAGAGAGCCAGTGATGGGGAGAAGTGGAAATATGTTTTGGCCTAGGAAACTTACTGCCAAGATGGATATAAGTCTTAGCAAAACAGATCTGATGGTATGAGCTGTATCTTAAAAATATTGAAAGTCATCTAAATACTTTGATCAGGAAACAAGTTCCAAATTGCTCAATATGAGGATTATTTGGGCATTGATTTGTGTAATAATTAAAGGCAGAGGAATAAGACACACATATACATTCAATCTGGGAACAAAGGCAGTGATCTAAAAACACAATAGTGGTATTTGACAAAGTGTAATCTTGGGATCAGCAGGTAGTATGGTGGTTAAGGCATTGGATTCCCACATGGCAACCACAGTTTGAGTCCCAGAGTCGGTGGCTTGAAAATCATACTGGGTGTGTATGTGTGTGTGTGTGCCCAAAATCCCAAGAGGAAAATGGAGAAGGGATTTAGCATGGTCATCCTCCCTGGGAGGTGATTTTTCACTTAAAAAGAAAGAAGGAAGGAAAAAGAAAGGAAGAAAAAGAAAGAAAGAAAGGTGTAATCTGATCATCTCAGTCCCATGGACTTTGTGACTTTGGGACTTCTATGGCTTTCTTTGATTTCGAAATATGGAAAATACTCTGCAGCATCATGTATGGTACCACACATGACCCCTGCCTATATTTCTAGCTCCTTGGCTCTGTGCTTAGTTTCTCTCATGCTCTACTCATTTTGCTCCAATGAGTAGAGGAGCCTCTATTTTTTGTCTAATCACTTCTCCTACTTTACATTTCAACCTCAATGTCACTTCCTGTAGAAGGCATGTTATACCTTCCTTCCTGTCAGAGGCTCTTATAGCACCAAGTGTCTTTAAGACATTACACTGGTCTCTGTTGAGATTACTTATTTGTTTGGATTATAATTTGATAACTCTGTCAACTCTTTTAATCCCTATGAGGGCTGAATTGTGTTTTAACTTTCTTTTACATCTCCACTACTTAAAAAATTCCTGGTTCTTGGTATGCACGTAACAGTTGTTAAAGACATGATAAATAAAGAGTGCAGTAAAGTTATAGGGATACAAATTGGCAAGAATGAGCCTAGAGATATTTAAAAAGGAAAATCAATAGGCATAAAAAAGCATGATGACTGAAAGATGATGCCTAAGATGATTACTGAAGAGTGGTAGTACCGTCGACCATAATAGGTAGGAGCTGGGGCTACAGGAACAGAATGATGTGGGTGGTTTTAATATTCTAAAGTTTAGACATGTGTATGACTTGGAAATAAGGATTTGAAAATTATCTACATACAGGTGATTACTAAAACAGTATGGAGTATATCCCACATTCTGTATGCATGTGCAGTTTCACATCACACCACTAGACTAATATCATGATAATTGGGACAAGCATATGGTGTAATGGTTACATCACTGGACTCCCACGTAACTGATCGTGGTTCAAGTCCAAGACCAGGTGTCTTAAAACTCACACTGGGCACATGTGCATATATGCCCAACATCCCAAGAGGAAAATGGAGGGGAAAGGATGTGGCATGGCTATACCCCCCGAGGAGTAATTTCTTGTTTTCTGTATCTCTGTCTCTCCAACGAGCACACATACCCTATAGAAAAAATTTCTCTCAAAAAAAGAAAATAAAATCATGATAATCTCCAGATCTTTTATATAACAATTTTTGATTGTCCTTTGGAGAGGGGAGAGCAATTTGGGGTAAATGTGTTGGCTCTACAGATCCAATTATTATTTCCTCAACTAGGTTCTTTCAGTCTTGGGGTTTAAGATAAATGGAAAGGCAGAAGATATTAGCATCCCTTTGGTCATAAATCTATAAAAACAGTTAATATCTATTTGACGATTTTCTATTTCTAATTTTTCAACTGGTTTAAAATTATGCAGTAAGATTAAGTGATGCTATAAATTAGCCCCCTAGAGCCCAATATAAAAAGAAGTTTTTAAATAAAAGAGTAAGGTGAAGGATAGTAAAACAGCCAGAAGTTATCATGAAAAGGTTTAAAGGTACCAAAGATTTTCAATGTCAAGGAGACTGAGAAGGGTGAGTTCACAAGGAGATGTGAAAAGACCACAGATGAAAATCTTTCAATCAAACAAGGGGAATGTAACAGACTCTGAGCCACAGTATATGGTGGTGAGGTGCCTGCTTGCCTGTAAAATTATATTCTACATGGAAGTGTCAAAGAGGAAGCCAGGCTTCAGATGGCCATGAGGAAACAGAATCAGCGGGTCTAGATCATGTGTAGAAGCTTGAGAATCAACATAAAGGAAATAAAACAGTGACCAGAAGAGGTAGCAAGATAAAGATGCTGTGTCCTCCCTAGAAAGGAAAGGTTAGGACACACATTTCATCAGTCACAATCCACAGAACTGAAGGAATAAAGCTGCCAGAGCGGAAGAATCAATTAGGGGTACAATTTGAAAGAGGTAGGTGAAGCCGTGCAGGTGAAATAGGCAATGGGATCTGTCTTCGTGGAGGCATCCTTTCATGAATCTGGAGGGTGAAGGTAGATATATAGCAACCCATTAAAATAGAAGAGAGAGGCTACCAAAGTCTTCTACCAAGACTAAGTTGAGATAAAAGAAGCAGTGAGAAAGTAGATCAATAAATTCATAATGCTCACAAGAGGGTGGATGACTCTTACTTCATGTGAAAACAAGCACTGTTTCCTCTTTCATTTAGCTTTGATATCAAAGTGCCTCTTTTATATTATGGGAGTAAGTGAGAAGTATACTAAAATAGAACACTCTAACCCAATTGAAAAGCAAAATTTTAGAAGGGATCCAAACATCCTGATTTAGAAACTTAAAAAAATCATGAGAACAGCGTTTAATCTTGAAACTGAAAAGCAGACCTCAGATTCCTGCTTCCAGGAAATGTCCTTCTCCTGTTTCCCATACTACCTCTTTTTTCCCTTCCCCTTTGGAAAAAAAAGGAGCAAGGACACAAACACACTCTTATTAAAGAATTTAAATTCATTTAAATTCTTTAAATTCCTTTTTAAAGAATTCTATGAGACCAACAGATGGTGTAATGGTTATATGACTGGACTCCCACATAGTTGACTGCAGTTCAAGTCCCAGACCCAGAGGCTTAAACATTTGTCTGGAATCATAAAAGATTCCATATTACCAAAGCCATCCTGTGCAAAAAGAGTGGAATAGGAGGCATCTCACTCCCTGATCAAAAAATATATTAAAAAGTTATCATTTTCAAAACAGCATGGTATTGGCACAAAAACAGACATGTGGACCAATGGAACAGAACAGTGAGCCCAGAAATAAATCCCAAACATATAGTCAACTGATTTTTGACAAATTGTACCAGTCAATCCAGCGGGAAAAGTAAAAGCTCTTTAGCAAATGGTGCTGGAAAAAGTGGGTATCCACCTGCAGAAAGATGAATCTGAACCCCTACCTCTCACCATTGATAAAAATCAACTCAAAGTGGATTTTATAGTTTGAGGTCTACAAAACTATAAAAACTACTTGTAGAAATCTTTGAGTAAACTCTGGGAGACATCAGGGTACTTAAAGATTTCTTAAATAAGACCCACAAAACACAGTCAGTGATCTCAAATGTAGACAAGTGGAACTACATCAGATTAAGAAATTTCTACACAGCAAAACACAGTAATTACTGGGAATTGAAAATATTCAGAATGGTAGAATATTTTTGTAAACTATGCCTCAGAGAAGAGACTGATAACCAGAATACACAGGGAACTCAAACAGCTTACTTGAAAAAAAAAAAAAAAAGACCACCCCAATTAAAAATGGGGAAAAGGACCGGGAAAAAAAAAAAAAAAAAAAAAAAAAAAAAAAAAAAAAAACAGCTTTCTAAGGAAGATATACATATAGCCAAAAAGCATATGAAAAATTGCTCAACATCCCTCATCATAAGGGATATGCAGATCAAAACCACAATGAGATACTACCTAACCCCAGTCAGAATGACTAAGATTAAAAAAAACAAAAAATAGTAAATGCTAGCAGGGTTGTGGTTAAAGGGGAACTCTCCTACACTGCTGGTGGGAATGTAAATTGGTCCAGCTACTGTAGAGAATAATACGGAGATTCCTCAAAGATATAAAAATAGAACTACCTTATGATCCAGCAATCCCACTCCTGTGTACCCACCCAAAGGACAGGAGAACACTCAGTTGGAAAAGCGCTTGCACATCTGTGTTTATTGCGGCATTGTTTAAAATTGCTAAGACATGGTACCAACCCAAATGTCCATGAACAGATGAATGGATTGAAAAAGTGTGGTACATATACTCTATGGAATACTTCTTAGCCATGAAAAAAGAAAAAGACCTTTGATTTTGACAGAAAATGGATGAATATGGAAGATTTACTGCTAAGTGAACCAAGCCAGGCTATGAAAGAGAGACATGGTGTGTCCCCTCCCCAACAGTCGTTAGACTGTTTTAAAAAATAATTAGAATAATAATAATAATGATTGGGGAAAACATAGAAAAGATATTGAATGTTGAAGCGAGGAGATTAATGTCTCTGTACTGACTGACATGCATGGCATTCCCTTTTGAAAAAGCAATGTAATATGCTGTAAAGTTATATGTAATTCAATGTAATATAAAGAAGATTATGATAATAAAAAATAAAAAAAGAAAAAAATACTCTACACTCTATGACAGAAACTGAAAGATGAGAGGATATAGAAACATGAAGAATGGTTATGGATACTGGATACAGTGTGGGTAGAGGGTGAGAGGAGAAGGAGAGAGTGAGTAAAGAAATTAAGGAGAAAAATAGAGAGGCAAGACATTTATGGGACACAGAAATGGATTATTATCTGTTGATGATAATGTGTATAGTATCCTTGACTGAACTGTTGTTAAGTGTATTCATGTTGGGAAAATTCACTTTACAAGTGTGTGTAGTGAATGAATATATACAAGAATTTAAAATAAAATATATGAAAACAAACAAACGAACAACACCTCATGCCAAGCTTGTGCGCATGTATGCTGAAAATCCCTAGAGGAGAATGGAAAAGAAGGGGCTGCAGTTTAGCCATCCCCCCACCCCCAGGGGGTGATTTCTTGCTTTCTGTCTCTCTGTTTCTCTCTGTCTCTCCAGAGAGCACACGTACCCTACAGAAAAATATCTCTCAAAAACAAAACAAACAAAAAAAGAATTCTATATCAGATCAAGTGCCAAATCCACTGACCGATCTAGTGCCATGTTTGAGGCTGAACTAATACCTGAGACACTCCAAATCCAAATGGCCTGGGGAAAAGGAGAAGCAGGACAGTACTCTCGAGAGGTTTCTCACTTGGTCTAGCAAAGTCAGTAGTCAGTGAAAATCAGTGATGTGTTATGTTCTCTTCCCTCATTTTTTCTGAGGACAAAGAGGAAAACATTTCAAATATAGAGTAAGAGTTTTCACTAGAGACAAAAAGCAAAAGCAATGTAGTCATTGGCAAAATGGATTATGTATAAAATTGTTACATCTTAATAATGATATTCTTCTAGGAACTTAAGGCATGGAAAAATAAACTTTGTTATCAACTTGCATTTGTTCCCATTTAAAATATAAGAAAATGAAGTTGTGAAGGGAATAATATAGTTTGGCCATTTCCCCTCCATCAACAAGTTTGTATCAATTGAAAAGGAGCTTTTCTTTTTTTTTTTTTTTTGAGAAATTTTTGCTATAGGAAGTATGTGCTCTCTAGAGGAACAGAGACAGAAAGTGAGAAATCACCCCCTGCAGGTGGGTGGCCATGCCCCAGTTCCTTATCCTCTATTCTCAAGATTTTAGGCACATATGTACATGTGCCCAGCATGCGTTTGAAGCCACCGGCTTCAGAACTTAAACCATGGTTGGCTGTTTGGGAGTCCAGCGCCTTAACCACTATGCCACCTGCTTCCTCTGAAAAGGAGCTTCTTAACATAAAAGCATGATTAGTTGACTTATAGAGGGGCAATGGTTATTTTCAGTAAGGGATAAAATATAAGAGTTATAACTCACTGTATGCTTCTGACATTTGCATTATTATTATAAAATAATTAAGAAAAATTCAGAAACAATAATTTTTAAGATCTGTGTACCCACCACAAAGCTTAAAAATTGGAAAATATTAAAAGTATAGAAAATTGGAGAGTATTGTAATAGAAGTCCAATGCACTATCCATTATGCAACAGAGCCAGATGGAGAATATTATAATAAATCCTCATGTTTTTATTGCCCACCTTTGGTAATTATCACCTTATGGTCAATCTTGCTTTATCTTTACTCTCACTCTCCATCCCACCCAAATTACTTGGAAGCAAATTCTCAACCTGGCACTTCATTCATAAATAATTATATATCTCTGAATAATAAGTACTCTCTTTCTCTTTTTTTTTTTTTCTTTCAAGAATTATTTTTTAGGGACCAGCAGTTGGCATAATGGCTATGTTGCTAAACTCCCATGTAGTCCACCACGGTTTGAGTCCCAGACAGGATGGCTAAAACTCATGCTGGGTGCATGTGCGTCCATGCCCAAGATCCCATGAGGAGAATGGAGGAGAAGGGATTGCTGCATGGCCATCCCCCCAGGGGTGATTTCTTGCTTTCTGTCTCTCTCTCTCTTTCTGGCAAGCACATGTGCCCTATAGCAAAAAACCTCTTTAAAAAAGGAAGAACCATTTTTAAAAATTTATTTATTTTTTAATTTGACCAGGGAGTGACAGAGTGAGAGAGACAAGGGAAAATTTGAGCACTGCACTTGGCTTGCTTTCTAACTGCGGTCAACCATGTGAGAGTACAACACCCTTAACCACCATGCTATCTGCTAGCCCTGTAAGTGCTCTCTTTAAGACAAATAATAAACACATTTGATTAACTATTTAATATTAATACCAATGTTTAACGTTTCCTATTGTCTTTTTAAAAATAATCTGTTCAAATAAAGATCCAAATAGAATTCAAATTTCATGGGTTAGCCCCATGGCTTAGGATTAAAGCAGCTGGATCCCACATGGCCAACTGCATGGTTTGAGACCTGGGCCTGTTAGATTGAGAAAACACTGGGCATACGTGCACACTTGCCCAAAATCCTAAAAGGAGTGGAGGCAGGAGAAGGGATTATGGTGTGACCATTATTTCTGGTGGTTGTTTTTTCCTTTCCCCCTATCTAACTCTCTCTGGTGAGTGCACTTGCTCACTGGTGAGAAAAAAAATTCAAATGTCATAACTGGTTACTATCATTTTTATATTATTTTATAGGTTTCCTTTCATAAGTTTTATCCTTTCAAACTTATTAAGGAAATCAGTCATTTAAACCATAGAGTCTCCATGGTCCAGATTTTGATATATATATATATATTGCATATATTATGTACAGTATGCCCTTCATTCACTGTTTTGTATGGTTTCAATTGCCTGATATCAACATTGTTCGAAAATATTAAATGGAAAATTCCAGAAATAAACAACTCATTGGTTTAAACTGCTCGTTCTGAGCAGAAAGATGAAATCTTGTGTTATTGTGCTCTGTCCCAACCAGGATGTGAATAATCGATCTTTTTGTCCAGCATAGCCATGCCATATGTACTACCTTCCCACTAGTCAGTAGCTGTCTCTTTTATCAGATTGATGGATCACAAGGAGGTTTGCACAGTTCAATAAGATATTTTGAGAGAGAGAGACCACATTCACATAACTATTATTATAGTATAGTGTTATATCATTCCATCTTACTGTTGTTTGTCTCTTGTTGTACCTAATTCATAAATTAAACTTTGTCATAGATATACATGTAAAAAAAAAGAAAAAACAACATAGTATACATAGGGCTCTGTACCATCCAGGGTTTCAGGCATCCTTTTCTTTTTTATTTTATTTTATTTTTCATTTCATTTTTTTCCATACATCCAATCACATTATTATTTATCTTACAAAATGGATATTTCAACAGGTGAACATTTCTCCCTAGTACTGTTGATAAAATTACAAAATATCCTTTGAGTCTTAGAATGTAAGCTTTGTGGATCTAAAGGGCTTACTATATTACATATATGCTATTACTGTATCTATTATATATGTTGTACCATTAATATAACATCATCATAATACTACATTTATATTATATAACACATTATATATTGATTATAAGTCATATAATTATATGTGATTAATATGTATTGATATGTACATTTATCAATTTATAGATTTAAAGGTATTTGATGTGTTTTAATCCATTAGGTTGTTATCCCTTTTATCTTTTTAAATTTTTACTCAGTGATTTCTGAGAATAGTGGATCATATTCACTGTATTGATATCTTCATATCCTGTTATTTTTTTTTAGTTCATGGTAACCTGGCTTCTGATCACCCTGTTCCACTGAAGCTTATCTTTGTAAATTCACCTAAATGCCAAATTCTAAAATATATATTTTTATTCATTTAGTACTTGACCCCTATTAGTCTAAGCATGAAATTATTGATTACACTTTTTTTCTTGAGATTCTTCACTTCCTTGACTTCCATGCATGATACTGTCTTTTGTCCCATTTACTAAACTTGTTCAATGACTTCTCTTCCTCCATTCATCCCTTAATTGTTGATATTTGCTCTTATCACTGTATGTGATGATTCATTTTCTTGTGGGGTTCCACCACCTTATGTTCATTATTCTGAAGTCCATCTTCCTGAGTTCACTTCATTTTTTCTCTGTAGTGTTTGTTACCATCTGGCATCTGGTATATTTAATTATCTGTTATTTTTTTCTCCTCAGCTAGGAAGTAAAATCCATAATGGCACACTTATGATCTACTTTGTTATTTCTCAGAATCTAGAACAATACTTAATACATAATATTCAAGGAAGTAATTACTGAGTGAATTAAATCTGTATCTATGATCAGACTTTCCATGCATTCATTAATTCACAAATATTTATTGCATGCCTACCCTGTAAAGTCAAGGAGTGTCATGGAAATATAGGTTATAGATGTCTTTGTATAATAGGTCATAGCCAAGACTTGCATTTTCATTTTGAATGACATGGGCAACCATCATTAGCAAACAGGGGAGGATGCAGTCTAATCTAATGTGTAGAGACCAGTTTTCAGAGTGATGGAAAGCCACAGAGGTAGAAGCAAGGAGATCAGTTTAGGGGATCATTGTGATGATCCTTGACCTCTAAACCCATACATCCAACAGCCTCATAGACATCTCTATTTACATGACCTACAGTACTTCCTCCTCAACATATTCAAAGTGCAAGCCCTAACTGTCTCCCTCTACCCAACACCTGGATTTCCTTCTTATTCTCTATTTGAGTGAATAGCATCACTGTGTAATCAGGCACCAGACTAGAAACCTGGAAGTTATTTTATTGTTCTTCCTCTTTTTCATTCTCACATTAGATTAGCCCCCAGTGAAAGGATTATGCCTACTCTCTCTAAAATCTTCTTCCTCTTTTCTATGGCCTCTGCCATCATCTCCATTTAAGTATCATCACTTTTTTTGGGGGGGGTCTATTTCAAGGTAATAGACTCTAATAAATGCCCTATCTCTTTATTTGTTGCGATCCAATCTTCTTTAATCCTCATTACACTGAGTAAATTTCTCAGTATGCTAACAGGGTATAAAATTTCTCTGCTTAAAATAAGACTAAGTAATGCCATCTTTTCTTGGTATAATTTCCATTCCTTTATCATCTCAAAGATTTCAAAATTTCTGTATGCTACTCAAGTCCTTTTTTGATTGCATCCTTTCACCTGTCTCTTCCCACAACCGGCATTTCCACATGTGTTGGATGAATTGTTATCTTTTGGGGGAAGGTTTCCTAGATAACTCCCATTGGGGATTAGGAGTGTTTACATAGTTTCCTGTGTTTTCCTCTCTACATTATTTTATTTTCTATATTTATTGCATTTATGATCTTATTTCACTACCACAGTATATAAACTTTTAGAGCAATGACTGTATCAGTAAGAACCAACCTTTGGTTTTAAACATTCTTAAGTTTACATTCTGGGTTTGTCTTTTCCTAGCTGTGTGATTTGAGATGATGTAACCTCTCTGAATCTCAATGTCCTCATCTGCAAAATGGCCAATATACAAGATAGGGCTCTTGTGAGGCAATGCTTTGGAGTGTTTGGTATAATTCTAGCTTATGAGAACTTTCAATAAATATCAGCTGTTACTATTATTTATACCAATAGAGAATTAATAAAGGTAAAATAAGGACAAGGTCAATCTCCAAGGGAAGCAGTCAGAGGCAGATACTGATGCAAGAAAAGCAGAATTGGGGACCTACTGAGCTGCAGGTCAAGTGGCTCCCCTAATTAGACCAAGAGTGACAGCTAAGCCAGACCCAAGAGACAACTCTCAGGAGGTGGCTGGGAATCTAGGTAAAGAAAAGTAGGACACATAAAAAACAGTTTTGGGAAAGTACAAACACCTTCTGGGTTAGGGGATTTTAAGTTATATGGGTCCTTTAAGAGGTAGTATTAAAAGTAGATGTTTGATATTCTAGGACAAATTTTGTTTCCCCAAAAGATATCATGAAGTCCTATCTTCTAGTACCTCATAATGCTACCTTATTATGAATAAGGTATTTAAAAGGCATTAGTAAAGGAATTTAAGGAGGTCACTTTAAGATAAGGATATTAAATATCCAATATGATTTTGTCCATATAAAGATGGGAAATTTGGACACAAAGACAGACATAGAGAAGATGCTATGAAGATAAACAAGGAGAAGACAGTCATGCAGGTGGAGTAACACATCTACAAATCAAGGAATGCCAAGGATTGCTGTCAAACACCGGAAGCTAGAAGAGGTGAAGAATTCTTCCACTACATGATATATGTCTATATTGTGAGATGACTAAATAAATATCATTAGAATTTGTCTCACATAGTTTAGTTTTTCAATGAGAATATTTAAAATCTACTCTCAGAGTCAGCCAGTGGCATGTTGGTTAAGGTGACTGGATCCCACCTGGCTGACTGCAGGCAGGCGTTCGGGCCCAGCAGCTTGAATAACATGCCGGACACATGTGTATGCAGGCCTAACATCCCTGCAGAAGGGAGAGGTGGAGGAGATGGAATTGCAGTGTTTCCATTCCCCAGGGGATTGTTTTCTCACTTTCTCTCCACCTCCTACCACTGTGAGTGAGCACACTTCATGATCTGGCAAAAAAAAAAAAAATAACTCTCTTAAGCAATTTTCATATATAATACACTGATGTTAACCATAATCACTATGTTTTTTTTTAAATTATTCAGTTAATTTTATTATTGTTGTTTTAAAATGCTATAGAGCATGTGTGCTCAACAGAGAGTGTGAGAGAGAGAAAGTAAGCTGCCAGATCTAGTATCAAACTATGGTGGGTCATGTGGGAGTCCAGTGCCTTAAACATCATGCCGCTTGCTGGCTCCAATGACCACATTTTACAATAGAGCTCCTGAACTTAATTTTTCCTGTCTAGCAGAAATTTTGTATCCTTTGTATCCTTTGACCAACATCACAGTTCCCACACAGAGCACCATCCCCTGGTAGTCACCTTTCTGCTCTTTGGCTAATCACATTTTGTGGCTTTTCATATTCAGTCCTCACAATTCTTTAGGTTCTGTGGTATTGTATATATTTTATAACTGATAACACTAAGGGTTAGTGAGATTAAAGCAACTTGCTTGCAATCACACATATAAAAGTAATAAACAGTTCCTAAGTTTGAACCCATGCTACCTGAGAACTCATGTTCTTAATAACTACACACTTCCTTCCTAATGTATACCACAGGACAGGAACCTTAAAGTCAATGTGGAACAAAGAACTGTGCAAGGATATTGTCATCTTGACAGTGATTCAAGCAAGATGGTGGAATAGGAGGTCTCCTGTTTGCAATCCCCCTATAGACGGAACAGTCTGGCATCCACTGACAAAAGTGCTTCTTTGGGATCTTTGAAATCTAAGGAAGGAGGCAAAAGATCAGTGAAGTCCTGAAGGACCACTTTGAGAAGGCAGGTAAAAATTCCCTTGGCAGGCTCACTGACTGCCATGAACCTGAAGCAGCCTTGTTCTCCTGTGGATTTGCTCCAGTCCTGCTTGGCCTGGTCTGGTTCACAAGCCCCATCTGGCAAGGGATCTAAAAGGAACCATGCCCATCTATGCCCCTTGCAGCATGTCTGCCAACCTCAGTCCTGACTGGAAACTCAAGGAGCCCTGTGACCCAGCTCCAATCTTGTGCTTCTGTGGTGTCCTGCCTATCCAGGACCTGGCAGAAGACATGCCCATCTGTGCCTCTGGTAACAGACTCATTGACCTCAGACCCAACCCTGAAGCAGCCCTGTGACCAAAATGTTACCCCCCCACACACCAGGTTCTGGGGACAGTGTTGCTCACTCAGGAACTCAGTGGGAGCCATGCCTATCAGCACCCTCACTAACAGGCCTGGTAACCTTGGACCCAGCTATGGACCCGGAAGCAGCCCTATTACCTGAATTCACTCACTCTACCACAGTCCCAGAGATAGTCCTGCTCACCCAAGGACTTGGCCAGGGATGTAAAGGGAGCCTATTCAGAGACTCATACACATTCATACCACAGGTCACACACCTGCCATCTGAAGACTAGCTCCAGCTTAACTGTGCTCCCAGAGACAGTCCACTCAATCTGGGTACAGAACAGATTGAGTTCTCTCTCTAACAAAACCAGCCTATAAACACTGGAAGAGTTGCTTGCTCTTTCACATAAACAGACATCAAGGTAAAGCTCCATGGATCATGAAGAATCAGGGAAACATGACACTACCAAGGAATCTAATAATACACCACTAACTGAACCTAAAGAAATGGAACTCAATAAACTTCTTAACAAAATATTCAAAGTAATAATCTATTTTTTTGAGAGAGAGAGAGATTTTTGCTATAGGGTGTGTACACTTGCTAGAGAAACAGAAACAGAGAGAAAGAAAGTGTGAAATCACTGCCCAGGGAAGATGACCGCATTGCAATCCCTTCTCCTCCATTTTCCTCGTGGGATTTTGGGCGTGCACATACTTGCATCCCTTGTGAATTTCAAGTCACCAGGTCCAGGATTTGAACCATGGTCAGCCATGTGGGAGTCCAGTGCCTTAACCACTACACCACCTGCTTGCTACAAAATAATAATCTTAAGTTCAGTGAGTTATATGAAAGCATGGATAGATGATTAAATGAACTCAGGAAAAGAAAACATGAACAAAAAGAGTTAAGAAATAGAATCCACAAAAAAAGAACCAAACAAAAATTCTAAAGGTAAAGAATACAGTGACAGAACTATAAAATTCAGTAGACAGCATCAGGAGTGGACTTGATCATGTAGAAGAAAGAATTAGAGAACTTGAAAACAGATCACTTGAAATTAGTTAGTTAGAGGAACAAAACAAAAAAGACTTTAAAAAATAGAAAAAAAAAAGCACACAATATAGGACATCTTCAAGTAAACCAATGTATGTGTTATGGGAACACCAGAAGGAAAACAAAATAAATTTGACAGCACAATAAAAGGATTATATACAATGAGCAAGTGGAATTGGGAGTTTCCTCTAAGATCCAGTACAAGGCAAGTATGCTCCTTCTCACCACTTCTATTCAGCATAGTCCTGGAAGTTCTAACCAGAGCAATTAAATAAGAAAAAATAAAATATATCCAAATTAGAAAGGGAAAGTAAAATGATCTCTATCTACATATGACATAACCACATATGTAGACAATTTTAAAGACTCAACAAAAAATCTATTAGAACTAGTAAATTCAGTAAAGTTGTAGAACATAAAATCTACATACAAAAATCATTCAGATTTATATACATAGTCAATAAGCTATATAAAAATTTGAGAAAGTAATTCCATTTGCAATAGCTGAAAGTTTCAAATTTTCTGACTTCAAAATCTCTTACAAAGATACAGTAATCAAAACAATATGGTACTGGTATGAAATCAGATGTAGACCAATGGGACTGAAGAAAATTTTCAGAAATATGTGATTGAATGTATAAAAGAAATTGAAATAAAATATATTTAAAAAAATAAAATAAATCCAAGTATTTATAGCCAACTGATCTTCAACAAAAGTACCAAGAATGCACAGTAAGGAAAGGACAGTCTCTTCAGTAAATGTTAGGGAAACTGTAGGTCCACATGCAAAAAAATGAAATTTGAACCTTATCTCAACACCAGATAAGAAAATCAGCTCTAAATAGTTAAAGCCCTTAATGTAAGATCTGAAACTGTACAACATATAGAAGAAAACACAGGGCAAAAGCTCTGCAACATTGGTATGGATATAGATTTTTGAATATGAGGCAAAAAGCACAGGCAACAAAAGCAAAAATAGACTAGTGGAACTGCATTAAAATTAAAAAATCTTCTGTACAGCAAAGGAAACAATCAGCAGACGTAAAAAGCAATCTAAGGGCCAGCCCGGTGGCATGGTGTCCGTTAGACAAGGCATCGTGCTCTCCAAATTCTTTCTTTTCGGTTTGAACTTGGGACCCCTAATTTTAGAACTCAGTGAGTCAGGTTCAAAATTAATTCAGAATTTGTTTTCTCAACCTTTTCATACAGATTGCATAAAAATATTTTCTCCAGGTACATTTCAATCTACATCTTGAATGTATAGATTTTCAGGGGAAATTTTAAAAAATAAATAAATAAAAACTGATTAATTATGTGTATGTATGTATTACAAAGGAGACACACCTACCTACCAGAGACACACAACTAACATACTCTTATGGTAATATTAAGCTTGTTCTAAGACAAGAGAGAAGTAAATAGAAGAAAATGAATGACATTTCCAAATTTTCATATTAAGTCTCCACCCACAGAAACTTTGAATTTAGAAATCTTAAGAGCTAATTAAATTCTCACAGTGGCTAAAAACATTATGTACGTACTTTTATACTTTAGTGAACTATTTTGCATCAATATCTATTGTGCTTTAAGCAATTATTTTCATATATCCTATGCTTTATTTATAAATTGATTATACTAAAACTCCTCGAGATTTAATGACACAGGGCCCTTGTTCCTCAAAAAATCAATATATCCAAATATGATTTTTCTTGTATATATAACTGAAGAATTCATTACACACATCCTTTAAATAGCAAGCACCTGATGAATTAAATGCTGACAGTTCATCAGCTAATTGACAACAATCTTGCAGGGCAGAAAAGTAGTGAAGGTGCTATGAAGGACTGCCAATTGCAAATTAATCAGAAATGCAGACAAAAAACCTCTTCTAATGTAAGTCAATGTAAGTAGATTTTGCCTTTTTTTGATTTGCACAAAACGTTTTAGGAATTTACATAATGAATAAAAGGTACATATTCACAAAATTAATTAAAAGATTTAGCACTTATATACTATCTCCAGGTTACGAATTTCTCAAATTAATTTCAGAACTTGCTAAAACATGCGTTTGGCCAAATGAAAGTAGGTTTTCTTACACAAAATTAGTTGCACGAACATGAACACAGTAAACCCTTTACTTGTTTCCACTCTGAAAGCTTCTCTGCCATGTAGGTCATCTGGCTTCTCAAGTCTGCTTTTCTTATCTTCGGTCTTATCTTTCCATGTCTAGATAGAACATATTTACTACTATTCAAACCCTAAAGTGTATGTATGCTTTCAAAACCTCTTTATGGAAAGCCTTCCTTTCCTAGTTACCACGCTGAGTGTCTGAAATAAATATTGTTATATCACTTTTCTGTCTAAAACCAGCTCCAAATTCCCCACATGGGATAAAAACTTCCGGTTGTTCTCCCATTTAAAATAACATTTTAGGCTGTATAACCTGGAATCACTAGTTCAGTTTTTGTTTCCATTCTTTTCATTTTTTATATCCTGTCTTCTACTAAGTATTACTTCTTTTGAAATTCTTAAAGTATTTACCTAGTTCATCAAAAAGTTTATTAAGCACCTATATATGTCACTCACCATTCTGTGAAAATACAACAAATACAAACAAAAAAGGGGAGATACAGACGATATATAAAAATAAAGTGGTAAAAAAGCTATGAAAAAGCAATGCATGGAAGAGGTCGGGGAATATTGTGAATTGGTTAATTTTGGTAGTCAAGGAAGACCATTGTTTACTCTTTTTTTAACAGAATATTCCTGGCCTCATCAACTTCTGCCCAAATTACTGGAATTTGTAGTTTCTCTGACTCCACATTTCACCTCCCCACATTCATCCTATTTTATTCTTCCAGACTACTGTCCAGAGAAGACTGAGTTTAATCACTTAACATTTAAAAAAAAAATTAAGCTTATTTAATTTCTCCAGAGCAAATGAGTAAGAGAGAGAACAGGCACCTTCAAGGGAGGTCCTCTCACGGCATCTGCCCCAGCCTCTGCTAGCCTGGATCACAGGCACACATGCACCTGTCATAGATGGGAACTCAGGATCTTCCCATGACAGTCCAGCAACGTGGGGCATTGAGTGACCACTGTGCCACTGTCTGGCCCGACATCACACTTATATATAACTTCCAGTGGCTTCTATCTTAAGCATACGGATTCTAAAATCCTTTATCATTACTTGAAAGTCCTTAAATTACATCACAGTGATTTCCTACTTCTTCCCGATGCTGACTCCAAAGTTTTATCCTCTTCTTTATTGTGCCCGTTCATGCCATTCCTGCCTTGGGCTTCTCCACCCCTTTTTTTCAATGTATTTTCTTATTATTTAACCTTCAACCCAAGTCTCACTTTTCTCCTGGAATTTTTTAAATCTAATTGTAGAATGTCACTCCAAACTTTCATATGAAGATTGAAGTTTAGTTTTTTAATTCTTTATTAGCTTATTATTTAGTTCTTTATTCTATCCCAATTTATATCAGATTAAGAATGTTCTTTTAAGTACGCCTTGTTATAGCAAGGACTCCCTAAAAGGAATCTGTTGAGTGCAAACATTTTTGCTTCTTTATTAAGACAGAAAACCTGGAAATTCTTTCTTAGGTTTAGAGTTATCCATGTTTCTGTTCCAATTGAATCTCAAAGATTTATTTGAAATATTCAGTCTCTTATAGTTTCCTTATGTCATTATGTATCTCTAGTAAATAACTTGATTTCCTATATCAGAAATTTCCACTAAATAATGAAGTCACAAAATGTAGCCAAAAAGAACATTAAGAGCATTTAATTATTTACTTTAATTTGCTGTTGAAATTTCCCTTAAGCTTGGAGGGCAGTTCTTAATATGTAGTTGTGCTTAAGTGATAACACATAGTAATTTATACCAAAATTCATAAATCATTCTCCTGTGCTGAAAATCTTAAAATGCATGTGTCTTTTCAATTCTGTATATAATATTGTGATTTTTCTCTTTTCTTGACACTTATTCTATTCATTTCTGACACCTCTGCACATGCTAAAACTATGGTCAAAAGTTTGCCTATTGCTTTCAGTGCATAAGATGAAGGCAAGCCAATCTTTGCCTGGCTCAGCTTTCTGTAACCAAGGAGACTAAAGGATGTAAACGTGAACGTGCCCTCCAACTGGGTACATGTGTTGTGTTTTGTATAGCTAATCTGTCCTTGAGTCAATCCACTTTGCCTAATTTTCAAGAGGCACACAAATAGAAGTCTGTGTTATTTGCATTATTTTCTGTACTATTGGCTATTTCATCCCAGTAATATCATATACAGTAAGTCTCATAGAAATAATTTGAACCTTGTTGGAACTATGCATAGGGAGGTTTTGCTTACTCCCTTTCCAATTTCATTGCCACAGCTAGATCTCCCCTTTATTCAAGATAATATGCACAGAAAGAGGGAAGCTGACCTTCTGCTTTAGTTAGGTTAAAAGCTTCTGGGTACGTTAAAATAAAATTCCCATTCTTCTGTATGTCAGTAGAATTTAAGTCAACATTATTTTGAGTTTAACCTCTGAGTTACTTTCAAAATGGAAAATAAACACATATTTATTAAGCATATATTACTATACACTTTTTTAATTCAAGTTCTATGCTGAATACATTAGTCTATACTTAGAAAAATAATAATAGTGACCATTTCAATCATGTCTAACCTACAACTAGCACTTTACCTGGAACATATCAAATTCTTGAAATGGAAATATCAGGTGAATAGATAAATGAATGAGTACAAGTCAGTTATTTCTTTTCTCCTATTTGATATTTCCATAATGAGAGGTCATTCTGGGTAATTTTCACGTATGTATCAATATTAGTCATTAATGATCATACAGAAAATTGGGAGAGTACTTTGAAGCATTTCAACACTAGCAAATTTTAAATAAACCATGAGAGGTTTTAGGTATTATTTCAGAAAACTATGCTATGTCTCACTAAGAAGGAAAAGAGAAAAACCGATCAAACTATGAAATGGTAAATTGTCTTAATGTGCACACCAAGTTAGAAAGTAGATTTTTGTATCAGATCAAGGTGAATTTCTTTCTTAGGCAGGATAATCTTCCTGGATTTGCTCAGCTACACTATTTCCCATGTCCCGTGTATATTCGTCGCCTCTGCTTTTGCAGCTCAGTCCAGTATCCTCTCCTGCCATCTCTCCACACACAAATCCTATCTATCCCTAATAATTTCAATGGCACTTCTACCATAAGGACTTTTCATCAGTTCTAATTGAAAATATTATTTTCTTCATAGAATTTTAGCCATTGGTTTTGACACTAGCCATAATGACCACTAACTTCAAATATAGAAAGCCTACTCAAAGTTCCAATTCCACATTCACTCACTGAATGATCAAGAACTGGTCAAACAATCTTTACATACTTCATTCCACTGATCTGACAAAGATGGATAATAGACCTATAGCAGAAACAATGCTCTTTGCTTATTATACTGCTTTCTTTTTTTTGTTTTACTAGTATGGTTTAAATATAGTTCATTACATTCACATTCTCAAACATTAGTCAGTTATGTATATTATTTTATTTTAATGATCCCGCAAGAAAACAACACTTTCCACTTAAATTTGCATTCAGGTCATACGACTTTGATCAAGAGGAGTGAATTGGGATGACTGGACTCAGGAAGTTCTCATGGGATGTACCTCTTCCAAAGTGCTCTATGCCCTCCCAGTAGCTTCCTATTGAGCTGGAGGGGCTAGGACTAAGGTCTATACATGATAACCAGGTCCAGGTTTTCCATCTCTCTGATCCATGCTCAAAGGTGGCTCTCACTCATGCCACTTATGTGACTTTGTACAAGTTACTTACTGTCTGTGTCATGGTTACTCATCTGTAAAATAGGGTGAATAAAAAAAGGACCTGGCTCATAGAAGATTTATGGAATGTTAATTATTTAACACACCTAAAGTGCTTAGAAAAATTCCTGTTATAAACCAAGGTTTTAAGCATGTTTTACTGTTCCTCCTAATTGTTTTCCCCAGAATTCAACAATATTTTAGAACAGTTAATAGACTATAATGCTAGATGTTTTCTCATCTCCTTGGCAATGAATTTTCTTTAATTATAACGTATTTACATATCATTTTGTTGTCAAATTTCCTGTTGTTTTCCACATTCACTTTGTACCCTTTGGTTTAGTGTACATTTGTATTTTAAGAACTTCTCTTTAAAAATTAAAAAGCACTTTTTATTTTTTGTGTTGTATAGGTATACAGATGGTGTGGGACCTGGTTGACCCTAAATGAAGATACATGTATCTGCTGAGCTGGCAGAGGTGGCTGTCAGATGTCTATTTTCATGAGTTGCTTTGAATGAGTCATTTGAGGGCAATAGAGGTGGACAGTATGACATTATGTTCCCAGAGTCATGTTACAACATAAATAAGCTTAGCCTTGTTGAAAGAGGGGGCAAAAAGTATTAACTAAAAGGGATACATTCATAGGAACATTGTGAGGAGTGGTCTCACAGTAATGGGTCAGATATGCCTTCACCTTTAATTAAAGAGTCTCAACAATTATAGTTTAATAATTAATGCTTTGTTGATAAAACTGACATTCCCTCAAAGACAAGTGTACTCATTTAATATAAAACTATAAAACCCTATCAGAAAAATATTATTATAAATGTTTTCATTTTATCTATAATTAATTTTATTTAGCCTAGACATCTTATAAAAGAGTTTTAATCAAATTATTTTGAAAATGAAAGTACAGTATTCTGGGGCCAGCAGATGGCATAATGGTTACATTGTTGGACTCCCACGTAGTTGACCATGTTCGAGTCACTGGGCATGTGTGTGTGTGTCCAAAATGCCAAGAGGGGATTGGAGGAGAAGGGATTTCGGCATGGGCTTCCCCCTGGGGGGTGACTTCTCGCTTTCTGTCCCTCTGATGAGCACACATGCCCTATAGGAAAAATCTCTCTTGAAAAGCAAAAAAAAAAAAAGAAAGAAAAAGACAGTACAATATTGGAACAAGATAGAATATTCTACCTTTACCAAATTTATGAAGTGATTCATTTAGTTGTTTGTTATTTCGATCATTCCATAATTATTTTTTGAGAAACTACCATAAGCCAGGCACTGTGGTAGGCCCTGGATGTCCACTGGAGATGAACATAGACATTGTTTGTTCATCTAAAAAAGCACAGACATTGTTTCTATCCTCAAGAAGCTTAGAGACACCTTGAGAGACACCTTGAATAAGCAGTAAGTATGTAACTGTGAATGCAGAAAGTACTACAAAGAGAATCCATATAATTCTTTGACAGAAACACAGTTTGAGGTACTGCTTTACTTTGAGCTGACAGAGAGAACCTCTCTGAGGAAGAGTTGTTCATAACAAGATCTGAAAGTGAGAAGATGTTAGTCTGGAAGAGTCTAGAAAAGAGCATCCTAGACAGAGGGAAAACCATCTACAACCATTCCAATGACATCCCATACACAGAATGGACGCACTGAGAGAGAGTAGTAGTAGCTGGGCTAAATTACACCATGCCTCATAACATACATGGTAAGGAGTGAAATTTTCTTAAAAACACAATGTGAAGACATTGAAAGGTCTTACATTGATACGATTTGATTAATGTCTAAAATAAATCATTGGCTGTGTATCTTAATAGACTTGGAAGCTAGAAGACATGTTCAAAAGGCTACTACAAAAATACAGAAGTTTGGACCAGGGTTGTGACAACAGACAGGGAGAAAGTTCACAGATCAGCGAGTTATTTCGAGAAAGTCAACTGGATTCAGTGTGATGAATTTGCTCCAGGAGACAGAAATCAGAGGGAGGAAAAGAGTTGCCCAGAGTGATTTCCTAGCATGGTAGAAATGACATTTAGTTTTCTTGTAGTTCATTAAGCCTTATTTCTCTCCCAGAATATTTCTAAAAATAGAAATCTCAATGTCTTACTGAGCTGAAATAACATGTTTTCTCACTCAATAGTTTAAGTAACTGCATTAGTTCATGGAACTTTAAGTGTGTTTTTGTTAGTGAATGTGTGTTTTCATTAGTGAATGTAGAAGAAAACAAAAGCTAATGGGAAAAGAGTTCTTGTCAAGTAGTTAATTTAACTGCAATTTCTGTACATCCACGTTTCAAAGGTATAAATGTGATACTTACATTTAATTATCCTGAAACTTAATTTAATGAAATTTCCAACAAATAGCACAGGTTAGACTAAATGAAAGAAAATCTAACATAAATGTGAAGTAATAGGAAAAGCCTTCGGCGTGGTGGTCAGAAATGAGTTTGGTGAATGGTAGTCACAGTGTAGTTTTCATCTTTCTGAAATTGTTTCTACATCTATAAAATGTGAGGTAATATAACCCTTATCTCAAACTGTGGTAAGAGCTAAAACAGATAATATGCATAAAATGCAGTGTGGTCTTAGGCACCATTAGGTGCTCTAATGAAAGCACATTATATGTAAATGGAAAAAAGCATAAATATTACTAAATATACACTACTAATAAATTATATAATGGAAGATCAAATGTGACATTATTATTTAGTCAAAAGTATTATTGAGAGCAGTTACATGAAAGATAAACTTTCTGGAATACGAGTAAATGAATTTAACAAAGTCCTTCTCATTTAGATTATATTCTAACAGGGGAATACTGACAACAAATAACTATGTAATATTTACCTAGTGATGGTAAATACTATGTAGAAACATAATGCAGAGTAAAGGGAAAGAAATATAGGATGGTTAGGAAAGGACTCTCTGATCAGGAAGTGACATTTGAATGGGGACTAGAGAAAGGGACAGACCAAACACACAGAAAGGGGAAAAATCTTCTCAGGCAAGGGAGTAGTGAGGGCCCAGTTCTAAGGCAGCAGTGCTGGGAAGTACAAGGACCTCCAAACAAGGCTCTGTGGGTGGACCAAGGTGGCTGCCTTGAGCTGAGGTAGGATGAAAAACAAGCAGATAGTATCTGAGTTAGTAGTAGGGAACCTTGTAGGGTATATTGCAGGTTTTGATTTATTCTGAGATGAAAACCCTCTGGTCGATTTGGAGCAGAAGAGTGGCATGGTCTAACTTAGATTTCCACAGTATTAACTATGGCTAGTCCCATGACAAAGTGGTTAAGCTCTGTGCCGTAGGAGCTAGATTTGAGTGTGGTTCAATTCCTGACCTCTAACAGCTCACTCAACACTGAGTGCTTGAGCTTGTGTTCCCCAAACCCTGGGGGGACAGAGAAATGGAGAAGGGACTGTAGTGTAACCATGTGCTCCTGGGAGGTGCTCTTTCTCTCTCTGGCAAGAGCACTCTCCCTCTGATAATTTAAAAAAAAAAAAGAAATTGAAAAAATATTACTTAGACTGCATGGGAGTATGAAGGCAGTGAAGAAAGCAGGAAGGCCATTGGGAGACAAAGGCCATACTAGTTCAAATGAGAAATGATGTTTCTCTAGAATAGGGTAAGATAGAAAAGATGGTAGAAAGCTGGCAAAACTTTTCTCTCAGATAGTTGAATTTCTTCTTAGAAAATGTTGAGATAGTAGCACTGTGTATTGGTGTGTGTGGATTAAATAATAATGCAAATTTTCAACATAGTTACTGATTTACAGTATATATACCCTTTATGTATTGAATTTCTCTTAACAAATAAAAAAAATGACACACATTTAAATGTTAAATGTTAACCATGTACTGCTCATGAGTTGTATTACTATGCTGTTATGGGGGCAGCACTGAGACACTTGGGGCAAACGTAATCGTTGTGTGTTTTAGACATGACGTCCCTCATTCTCAAAATTTAGAAGAACTTTTTAGAGAGGATCATTTATAAGGAAATGCCATTTAAATGTTTTTCTTAATGCAAAGACAAAATGTACTTAGCATCTAATAGGAAAATCATGTCAACAGACTAAATATGAAGCTATTAATAGCAACCTACTCATGGCTTATTAATTATGCTCATTTCATTCCACAGTTACATGATTTTATAACTAAAAAAAATTCAAGGGCATCAAGTGCCATCCCGATCATCTCATCTTGAGCATATTACTCATCATTTTAAGGGGACTAAAGATCCCAATCAACCAGGAATAGATGTGTTCATCCTCTGTTGAATAATAGAAGAATAGAAACTTCACAGGAGTTTTGAAAATTCAGAGGGAAAATGTTTGCTTTCTGTATTCCTATGACTTAATGGAAAGGAGGGAGGGTGGTGGGTGGGGATAAAAAAAAAGATAAAAAAGGATATATTTGCTTTACTGTAAAGTGTAAGCTACGATTACATGGTGATTTCAAAAAGTTCATGGAAATATGTATTATGAAAATACATATTATGAAAAAACATGCATGTATTTCAAAAATTTTTACACCAAAATAAACTTGTATTTTAATTCCATTTTTTGCATGAGTTTTTTTTTAAGTACCCTCATATTTATCCTCCACAGTATTAAATGGAGAAAGCACAAAAATAGCACTTATTTTTATAAAAGAAGTAGAAAAAGTAAATCTACTGGAATGATACTTTGATCACATGGTTGCCTGTTTTCATTTTCTATTGATTCTACTAAGTGCATGAACCAAAAGTTACACACACAAATTTTTGTCTGTCCTTAAACCAAATATTGGGAGATT
>NW_006206544.1:3693383-3697001 GCF_000334495.1 Tupaia belangeri chinensis
AAAGAGTATCTTATTTTAGGTAGCTCTGTTAAAATAATCTTATGACAAAAACAGTTGAAAAGAGAGATTTTGCAGAAGTGATAGAAGTGTCAATTAACAGTCTCTTAAATAGATAACCTACAAGATGTTTCATTCTTGAAATTAAAATTTCCCTAACATTTGTATAGGTTTGGTCTCTTTCATTACTTTTAAAAAATAATTATTTAATCTTATTAATTATATTATTATTCTTGTTATTTTTATTATTGTTTAAATTTGACCAGGGAGAAAACAAGAGAGAGAGGGGAAGTAAGAAAGTAAGCCACCAAGACTGAGATCATACCATGGTAGGCATTGTGAGAGTCAGTGACTCAACTACCATGCCACTGCCAGCCCCTTCTCTTTCATTCATTTTGCCTATTAAAACCTGATATTTTTCTTTGATCTAATATAGATTTTATTTCTAGTTTAATTTTTTTCTAGTTCACATGTACAGTTTTTTATTTAGGCCCATTCATTTCTCTGTTTAGTTTGAATTACAAACACACAGCATCATCATTACAAAGTACATCATTCCTATTCAAGGAACACCCCAGGCTGAATGATTTTTTGTTTGTTTGTCTTTAAGCAAGAGATTTTTGCTATAAGGTACATGCACTCACCAGAGAGACAGTGAGAGATAGAGACAGAAAGTGAGAAATCACCCCTCAGAGGGAATGGCCACACTGCAATCCCTTCTCCTCCATTTTCCTCTCAGGATCTTGGGCATGCACACACACGCACCCGGTCTGAGTTTTAAGCCACCAGGCCTGGGACTCAAACCATGACTGACGACATGGGAGTCCAGCAATGTAACTATTGTGCCATCTGTTGGTCCAAGGTTGAATGATTTTTATAAGTGGAGAAAAATCTCTAATTTTTGGTGGAAGACAGGTTTGCTGACCTCTAAGATTCTCCCAGCTCTAGGATTCTCAAATACTACAATATGCCTATAAGAAGTTCAGCTTTAAAAAGAGAGGAAGGCAGAGAGTGACGCAGCAGTAATATGCAGTACCTGAAAAAGTCCTGTATTTGCATCCCAGAAGTTCCCTGAGCACACTGGGTAGACACATGGCCATCAGGCAGCATCTCAGACTAGGGGTGAATCACAGTGTGGAGATTTTTGGGGAGATGGTCTGTCACTCTATTACTCTGTCTCTATTTCTGTCTTTCCCTCTCAGAGAGGAAATAAATGGAAATTAAGCTCTTTTCTTATTTGTGTCCTTCATATGTACTTTATGAACTCTGTGTTCTCAAAGAAGTTATTACTGTGTTCTCAAAGAAGTTATTACTGCATGACCAAACCCAAACATAGGCATTCAATTTTTTTAAAAATTCATGAAAAAAGTAATTAGAAAGAATAAATTTGTTTTAGTGCAAAACCACTTTGTAATCCATGCATAGATTTTTCATAATACTCTTTCTCCATGAACTTTCTTAAGACCCCTTTATATTATTTACAGGGAAATATTTGTGTGTAAGATCATTCCATCTTTTTAAATTTATTTTATTTTATTTTATTTCATTTTTACCAGAGGGTACATGCACTTTTCAAAGAAAGACAGGAAGCAGTTAGAAGAAAAGTGAGGAAACAACCACCTGAGGGAGAAAGGTTACACTACAATCCCTTCTTCATTTCTCCACGCTTTCAGGACTTTGGGCACATACTCACAAGTGCCCAGTATGTTTTAAGGCCACTGGGTCCAGTACTTGAACCATGCAGTTTGCCATGTGGGATCCAGCCACATTCACCATGCCACTGACAAGCCTGATTGTTCCATTTTGAATGGGTTTGCTCTTTACTGAAGTTCTTACAAGCCTCTGAAATTACACAGGTCTCCTATCCTCATCTCTTTCTCTGCTAACACAGTGTTTCATGATGACATGGTTGGCTGTATTTTATTGCTAGATTTGAATCAGGTATTGGATCATTCGTATTTGGTTGTATCCTTAATATGTGTCAGACACTGTTGTAAACAAAGATGGGATAGGGACCCGGATGTGCCCCATGAATCTATAGTCTAGATACCATGATATGGGCTTGTAACTAAAAAGTTTCTCTTGGAAAAAAAGTTTTAAGACAGGGTCTAACTGTAATGTGATCCTCCTGCCTCAGCATCCCATCTCAGACTACAGGTATCCACCACCAGCAGCAGTTCTTTTTTAGACAGGGTCTAGCAATGTTTCCCAGGCCAACCTCTAGCTAGAGAACCTCCTGCCTCAGTCTCCCAAGTTGCTGGTAGTGCACACTACCACACCTAGACTTTAGATTGGACCAGGATTTAAACCTGGTCTTTTTTGTGGTCCAGCTTATGGAGCAATATGTCTTAGTGTGCACCACCGTGGCTGGATCTGAAAAATATTTTAACTCCGAGTGTATATAAACCACAAATAACTGTGAACAATAGAAAAAAGTTAGTTCTTATGAAGTTTTCAAAGTTAGCCACTAGTGAAGCACAAAAGTAATAGTTAGGCAAACTATTGTTAATTCTTTAAAGAAGTGCAATCTTCTAAAGACATCTTGAACTAATGAGTAAATAGATGAACAACTGATAAATCAGCCTACCAAGCTTCTGGAGAAGTTTAAATAATTTTTGATCATTTTAAATTGTTTCTTCATGTGGAATTATAGACTCCTATGAGGGAACACTAGCCTAATGTTCATAATGTCATATGCCCCTAGATTTTTTTCCCTTCACTCTTAAAAAAACAGTTACATAACAGTTCCAAAAGTCTTAGACAAAACCAGAGACCAAGTCAAATTGAGTAAAAGTATTAGTTCTACAAATCATGTGGTTATATTTTTACAATATTTAAGTGGTGATTTGAATACTGCTTTGTGACATTTAGTACAGAAGACATTTATTGAGACACCAAATGTCCTCAGTCTTGAAGAAAAACTTAGTAAAGCCCTTACAGTCTGTGCCCACTGGGCATGCAACCTAATTAGACTGATAGACCTAATGTAGTCCTAGGAATTCACAATACATTAACAAGTCAGCTAACCACATTTTAAAACTGGGCCGACAATGTTAAAATCTCATGGGGTTCATTATGCCTTAGTGCAAACTGGGTATCTTTAAAATTGCAAATGACTTGACAAAATAGAGAGTACTGGCAACAACTTTTCTACGATAATGATGATCCAGACACCTTTTTACCTACCAAATGACGTATCTCTATCACGCTTGTTTGCATTACTCTGTTGGCCCCAATCAATGCTTCTGTACTTACTTACTGGGGGTAGCTCGGCTTTATGGACTGTGACTTAAGCTCATCTGGTCCTACATACTTCATTAAGGTGAGTCAATTCTTTTTTTAAAGTCTTATTTATTCTATGAGTGAGAGAAAAAGAGAGACTAAGAGCTACAGTAACCCCACCAGGGTCCCAACACCACAGTCCATCCCCAGCTTTGGGCAGCCTAGATGGGCACATGCATGCCTGGTATGCTCAAAGAGGTCTCCAGATAGGAACCCATAACCTTTCCATCTACGTCTACCTCATAAAGAATCATGTTTTACTGCTGCCCCACTCTGTACCCCTTGAAGTTAGGTCAGTTCTTAAACAGAAAAAAAAAAAAAAAAAAAAAAAAAAAAAAA
>NW_006206544.1:3697149-3706815 GCF_000334495.1 Tupaia belangeri chinensis
GAAAGAGTATCTTATTTTAGGTAGCTCTGTTAAAATAATCTTATGACAAAAACAGTTGAAAAGAGAGATTTTGCAGAAGTGATAGAAGTGTCAATTAACAGTCTCTTAAATAGATAACCTACAAGATGTTTCATTCTTGAAATTAAAATTTCCCTAACATTTGTATAGGTTTGGTCTCTTTCATTACTTTTAAAAAATAATTATTTAATCTTATTAATTATATTATTATTCTTGTTATTTTTATTATTGTTTAAATTTGACCAGGGAGAAAACAAGAGAGAGAGGGGAAGTAAGAAAGTAAGCCACCAAGACTGAGATCATACCATGGTAGGCATTGTGAGAGTCAGTGACTCAACTACCATGCCACTGCCAGCCCCTTCTCTTTCATTCATTTTGCCTATTAAAACCTGATATTTTTCTTTGATCTAATATAGATTTTATTTCTAGTTTAATTTTTTTCTAGTTCACATGTACAGTTTTTTATTTAGGCCCATTCATTTCTCTGTTTAGTTTGAATTACAAACACACAGCATCATCATTACAAAGTACATCATTCCTATTCAAGGAACACCCCAGGCTGAATGATTTTTTGTTTGTTTGTCTTTAAGCAAGAGATTTTTGCTATAAGGTACATGCACTCACCAGAGAGACAGTGAGAGATAGAGACAGAAAGTGAGAAATCACCCCTCAGAGGGAATGGCCACACTGCAATCCCTTCTCCTCCATTTTCCTCTCAGGATCTTGGGCATGCACACACACGCACCCGGTCTGAGTTTTAAGCCACCAGGCCTGGGACTCAAACCATGACTGACGACATGGGAGTCCAGCAATGTAACTATTGTGCCATCTGTTGGTCCAAGGTTGAATGATTTTTATAAGTGGAGAAAAATCTCTAATTTTTGGTGGAAGACAGGTTTGCTGACCTCTAAGATTCTCCCAGCTCTAGGATTCTCAAATACTACAATATGCCTATAAGAAGTTCAGCTTTAAAAAGAGAGGAAGGCAGAGAGTGACGCAGCAGTAATATGCAGTACCTGAAAAAGTCCTGTATTTGCATCCCAGAAGTTCCCTGAGCACACTGGGTAGACACATGGCCATCAGGCAGCATCTCAGACTAGGGGTGAATCACAGTGTGGAGATTTTTGGGGAGATGGTCTGTCACTCTATTACTCTGTCTCTATTTCTGTCTTTCCCTCTCAGAGAGGAAATAAATGGAAATTAAGCTCTTTTCTTATTTGTGTCCTTCATATGTACTTTATGAACTCTGTGTTCTCAAAGAAGTTATTACTGTGTTCTCAAAGAAGTTATTACTGCATGACCAAACCCAAACATAGGCATTCAATTTTTTTAAAAATTCATGAAAAAAGTAATTAGAAAGAATAAATTTGTTTTAGTGCAAAACCACTTTGTAATCCATGCATAGATTTTTCATAATACTCTTTCTCCATGAACTTTCTTAAGACCCCTTTATATTATTTACAGGGAAATATTTGTGTGTAAGATCATTCCATCTTTTTAAATTTATTTTATTTTATTTTATTTCATTTTTACCAGAGGGTACATGCACTTTTCAAAGAAAGACAGGAAGCAGTTAGAAGAAAAGTGAGGAAACAACCACCTGAGGGAGAAAGGTTACACTACAATCCCTTCTTCATTTCTCCACGCTTTCAGGACTTTGGGCACATACTCACAAGTGCCCAGTATGTTTTAAGGCCACTGGGTCCAGTACTTGAACCATGCAGTTTGCCATGTGGGATCCAGCCACATTCACCATGCCACTGACAAGCCTGATTGTTCCATTTTGAATGGGTTTGCTCTTTACTGAAGTTCTTACAAGCCTCTGAAATTACACAGGTCTCCTATCCTCATCTCTTTCTCTGCTAACACAGTGTTTCATGATGACATGGTTGGCTGTATTTTATTGCTAGATTTGAATCAGGTATTGGATCATTCGTATTTGGTTGTATCCTTAATATGTGTCAGACACTGTTGTAAACAAAGATGGGATAGGGACCCGGATGTGCCCCATGAATCTATAGTCTAGATACCATGATATGGGCTTGTAACTAAAAAGTTTCTCTTGGAAAAAAAGTTTTAAGACAGGGTCTAACTGTAATGTGATCCTCCTGCCTCAGCATCCCATCTCAGACTACAGGTATCCACCACCAGCAGCAGTTCTTTTTTAGACAGGGTCTAGCAATGTTTCCCAGGCCAACCTCTAGCTAGAGAACCTCCTGCCTCAGTCTCCCAAGTTGCTGGTAGTGCACACTACCACACCTAGACTTTAGATTGGACCAGGATTTAAACCTGGTCTTTTTTGTGGTCCAGCTTATGGAGCAATATGTCTTAGTGTGCACCACCGTGGCTGGATCTGAAAAATATTTTAACTCCGAGTGTATATAAACCACAAATAACTGTGAACAATAGAAAAAAGTTAGTTCTTATGAAGTTTTCAAAGTTAGCCACTAGTGAAGCACAAAAGTAATAGTTAGGCAAACTATTGTTAATTCTTTAAAGAAGTGCAATCTTCTAAAGACATCTTGAACTAATGAGTAAATAGATGAACAACTGATAAATCAGCCTACCAAGCTTCTGGAGAAGTTTAAATAATTTTTGATCATTTTAAATTGTTTCTTCATGTGGAATTATAGACTCCTATGAGGGAACACTAGCCTAATGTTCATAATGTCATATGCCCCTAGATTTTTTTCCCTTCACTCTTAAAAAAACAGTTACATAACAGTTCCAAAAGTCTTAGACAAAACCAGAGACCAAGTCAAATTGAGTAAAAGTATTAGTTCTACAAATCATGTGGTTATATTTTTACAATATTTAAGTGGTGATTTGAATACTGCTTTGTGACATTTAGTACAGAAGACATTTATTGAGACACCAAATGTCCTCAGTCTTGAAGAAAAACTTAGTAAAGCCCTTACAGTCTGTGCCCACTGGGCATGCAACCTAATTAGACTGATAGACCTAATGTAGTCCTAGGAATTCACAATACATTAACAAGTCAGCTAACCACATTTTAAAACTGGGCCGACAATGTTAAAATCTCATGGGGTTCATTATGCCTTAGTGCAAACTGGGTATCTTTAAAATTGCAAATGACTTGACAAAATAGAGAGTACTGGCAACAACTTTTCTACGATAATGATGATCCAGACACCTTTTTACCTACCAAATGACGTATCTCTATCACGCTTGTTTGCATTACTCTGTTGGCCCCAATCAATGCTTCTGTACTTACTTACTGGGGGTAGCTCGGCTTTATGGACTGTGACTTAAGCTCATCTGGTCCTACATACTTCATTAAGGTGAGTCAATTCTTTTTTTAAAGTCTTATTTATTCTATGAGTGAGAGAAAAAGAGAGACTAAGAGCTACAGTAACCCCACCAGGGTCCCAACACCACAGTCCATCCCCAGCTTTGGGCAGCCTAGATGGGCACATGCATGCCTGGTATGCTCAAAGAGGTCTCCAGATAGGAACCCATAACCTTTCCATCTACGTCTACCTCATAAAGAATCATGTTTTACTGCTGCCCCACTCTGTACCCCTTGAAGTTAGGTCAGTTCTTAAACAGAAAAAAAAAAAAAAAAAAAACAAGAAAACTCAGACTTTTTTGGCTCAAGCTGGAATAATGTAGGGCCGTATCATACCAGATACACATAGGCATGTGTCTGTCACATGAACACTAATAATGAGATAGAGGGATACAAGGGATACATCCTTGTGTTGAGTCCTAGGTCAACAATTGTTGAGAGTTCAAACTGCTCTCTCTGAAGAGGACACAGCCTTAGACTGTGTCTCTCTTGACTTCCTCTTGGAATCTGTAGGCAGAATGAGAGCTGAGC
This sequence comes from Tupaia belangeri chinensis, assembly GCF_000334495.1. Taxonomy (NCBI): domain Eukaryota; kingdom Metazoa; phylum Chordata; class Mammalia; order Scandentia; family Tupaiidae; genus Tupaia; species Tupaia belangeri. The sequence goes on from NW_006206544.1 coordinate 3,701,009, forward strand.
CTTGGATAAATCTCCCAAGTTACTTGTATAAATGGAAAGGTCTTGGAAGACAGTATACACCTCAGAGTGGGATAGATGTGGGGATGTAGTGTAGATGGGAGTAAAGAGTATGATATCGGTAACTGAGAAATAAGTATGTCTTCCTTTGTATCTTTTGACATAGGATCTGATATCTTGTAAGTGTTCAACAAATGTTAGTTGTTAAAACTAACATTATTTTTGTTCCTCTAGAAAAAGAAAGAAAATCATTAAATAAATTAATAAAATTCAGGCCCAGCTAGCCTAATGCCTGCTGGTTACTGCTGCTGTTCCACAGGCTGATGTCACATTGGAGGTCTGAGTTTGATTCCTAGCCCCACTTGAAGGCTGGGTATGTTGGTGTGCACCTGTAGTCCCAGTTACTTGGGAGGCTGCGAGATAGTAAGATCTTGTCTTAAAAAATAAAATAAAGAAGAGATCAAAGAAATTAGTACAATTTTAAAAGCTCGACTATACCTGGCTGGAGGAGCAGGGGAAATAAAATAGTGGGGGGCAAATGGAGAAGGACAAAAAGAGAGATGGCCTCTAAAGTTCTAGGAAACCAGCATTGAACAAAGTGCACATGAAAAAGAAATGTTTATCCTCTCTTAATCCACTAAGAGCACTAGTACTGGAAATATCAATAGCAGCAAGTTGATTCAGTTCAGGAATATACCAAAGGAAAATCTCCAGCTGAGGCAAACAGAGAGACCAAGGAAATGTTCCCCTAAGACACAGAATTCATAAACTCGCGGAGTTCTAGAAAAAGAGACAGGAGCCGCAGACAAATGGCACACGGCCAAGAATGCCTTTAGATACATTTGAGGTAGGAAACATCCAGGAAGGAGTAGAAAATTGACATCATGGGAAATGCAATGCAGTGAACTCTGGAGCAGGGGCTCCGCTGCAATGTAGGGCACCCAGCTGTTCTGGAAAGTGAGATTTGTACCCCAAGGCAGCATGCTCACTCCTCAGCAACCACAGCCAGAATCACACTGGAATCATAAGGCTCAAAGGAGACACAGAAGTGAAAAGATGTGAAGTGTACGTGAAGTGAAAAGATGTGAAGTGTACGTGAAGTGAAAGAAGAGAGCTTCGAAGAAGGCCTGGAGGCTGGTGAGGCCATCACAGCAGATTTATAGCTTCTGTAAAAGGCAGGGCTATCTCAAATGTGGAAGCAATGTCCCAATTAACCTCCTAATGGAATCATTCTTGTAATTGAATGTAAGTTCATAGGTTAAGAACTCAAAATAAACCAACCTAAATTATTGGGCACTAAGCTTAAAAAATAAAGAAATGGTAAGTCCTGGCAAGGCTGAAATCAAATCTAATCTTTTTTATTTATTTATGTATTTTTTTCTTCTTTCATTCAGTGCTGCCAATTGCAATTTGGCATTATGCATAGAGATAAAGCTGAAGGGGAATTGACTTTTTTTGGTCTATTCTAAACTGTTTAAGTGAGGGCTGTGGCTGAGATCATCGTATGTACCCTATGACTCTTTGAATTCTTTGCTCATGATGTCTCATGCATGATATGACTTGAATTGAGTGACTTCAAATTGGAATAATTAAATTTTGAAACTGCTATACTTATTCCCATAGACAGAAAAAAAACAATCTGTTCTTGAAAGAATACAGTTTTCATGTGGATAAAAATCTCCTTATCAAAAAGAAAAAAAATGATAAAGAAGATTTGGGGTTTTAATTGATTTGAAATGTATTGAATTTTATTCAGATTTTGATCTTGAGTTTCTCTGTGAGAATTTAATAATAGGGAGAATTCCATGTTGTCCAGTTCGGGGATGTATTATGAAGTTCTACTGTATACATGCGGGTACTTTTGTTTTCATTTAAACTTTTTGTATATTCATCAATAAAGTTATTTGACAGCAAGGAAGTGTGTAATATGAAGTTGGAAATTAAATAGGTAATGAGTATTTGGCTGAGTCCGTGTGTCCTTTGAGTTATATCAGTTAACACTGGTTTATTCTGAGCTCTATCAGAGCTTTCTGGGTACAAAAAGCAATTTACTTTTGTCACAAAGGAAGCCCAGATGGATAGTGTTAGGAGATGAAAAGAAGCCTCTTGAACTCCTCTGGTATTCTCCTAGTCCCTCCTAAAGAGATACAGCCATGACCTTAGTCGACCATAGGAGTGGTTGTTAAACACAAAAGATGAAATGTACACAAAGTTTGGGAGTATGAGGGAGGAAAGCGCATTCTCTGACTTCTTTCCTCCTTGTTTCCCATGATGAAGGGAGTTTGAACCTATGCAGGAGCAGAGGTCAAGTATGTGACTGAGGACCCCTTGGAGAGTTTATTGCCCCAGGTCACATTTACATGGAGGCAGGCTTATCCTGTTGAATTGCTGCATTGCTTAGTGATTCCCTTTTCCCTTCCCCTTGCCCATAATCCATTTATCTTAAGTGCCTTGGGCCTGATTTGCACTCCATCATCCTTGTGGTAAGCAAACCAAAGAGCCTGACAAGCCTAGCTTATCCTCTACTCTCTCTGATCCTAGTTTCTGCTTGTGAATGGATGCATACTTCCCTGGGGTCCAGGGAGCCTTACTTCAAGAGGAACCATAGTAAGCACCAATCTGACCTCAACCCCAGAGAGAGTTCCCTAGCATTATCAGTAATATGAGAGGACTTCAAAAAGTGTGTGGGAAAATGTATTTAAACTACGAATTTCTTTCAGTGCAAAAAATTTTAAAATCTATGCATAGTTTCTCCATAGTACACATTTTCTGAGAACTGTTTACTGTACTTGGCTCCTTATTTAATCTTCTATTCAATTAGCTAGAACCAAGAGGAGAGGAGGAATAATCAAATGATGATCGAAAACATATGCCTATTTGTATCAATACATTTTTACTTCGAGGCTCAAAGAACCATTTTCAAAATTAGAAATGTAGATTGCAGAAAGAATAAAGAAGTTAAGTTTATTAAAAACAAAGCAAAAGAACCAGCAGTTAGCGTAATGGCTATGTTGCTGGACTCCCACGTAGTCCACCGCGGTTCGCATTCCGGACCCTGTGGCCTAGAACTCAGGCCGGGTGCATGTGTATGTGTGGCCATCCCCCCTGGGGGGTGATTTCTCGCTTTCTGTCTCTGTGTCTCTCTCTGTCTTTCTGGCGAGCGCATGCGCCCTATAGCAAAAACCTCTCAAAAAAAAAAAAAAGCAAAGAACTAAAAAAGAAAAGGCAGAAATTATATAACAAGCTTGGCCATATAAGTAAATAACTCTTTCTGTTCAAAAGGAAGAAATAAAGACATCCATTATACATGTATAAAATGTATAAATGCTGGATGGTCGGACATATGTTGGGAAAAGTCTCAGTTTTAGGAAGGAATTTTAAATCTTATCCTGCTAAAAGTCAAATCATCCTGGCTCTGCTCTTATCTCAACACAGGAAAATTCAACCTTTGAAAAACCTCTCCTATTGCTGCATCATCACCACAGCCACCCTAATTCCACGCACCTGACCACCAATAATTCTGAGATTTCCCCAGGAAATATCTCTCAAATGGTCAGTAACAAGACCCAACTCGACATCCCTAAAGTTCCATTGACACGAAATGCTCTGTATGACTAACAGCAGTTTTCCTTGTGGTGGGCTTTGCTATTCCAGAGTGTCTCAAAAGTTGTTCAACCACATGACTATATTGGTTATGAGAGTCTTCCCAATAGCTCACCTGGACACCTCAGGTATCTAAATACCCACACTGAGGCCTCAGTTACTATGTATGCTATGTATGCTCTACAGGAAAAATTGGGAGTAGTACTATTTCCCTTTGAATATTTTTTAAATGAATTTTTGTTATAGTGATAAAGCCAGCAATGCCAGGTCAGCAAGGCATGGTGATTTAGGCAATTGGATCTCACATGGCTGACTGTGTAGCTCAAATCCTGGGATTAATGACATGAAAAACACACCACAAGCATGTATGTGCATGCTTGAAATTCCAGGAGGAGAAGAGATTACTGAGCAGCCATCTCTCATGGCGGGTGCTTTCTCATTTTCTGACTCTCTCTGGTGAATGCACACACCCTATAGCAAATGAAAAAACAAACATCATTGCCACAAAGTGTTACAGTCTTTAGTAAAATAAATCTTTCTGTCTTAACATTCAGTTTCATGAAACTGAGTCTAGAATGACTTCCTACCAAGACATTGTACTCAAAGAGTTTTTCATCTGATGACTAATGGTTTCGTTGTTGGGTTATGGCCTCTTGCCTGTTTCTTCCCCTCCTTGGTTCATTGTCACTCTCTAGGATTTTTTTTTTCTTTGTTTGTTCTGTTTTGTTTTTCAGAGAGAGGAAAAAGAAAAGAAAGACAGACATTCCTCAACAGGGTCTTGGGACATAATCCACTTCCAGTTTCACCCAGCCTAGGTCATGGGCACATGTACCTGTGTCAGGCATGTACAGTGAGGCCCTGGGATGCGAACTGGGCTCCTTTCCAAGATTGTCCAGTTACATTACTGCTGTGCCACCATCTGACCCTGTTTCTCTAGAGTTTTTGATCTCTTGCTCCTAACGGGACATTGTCAGTGCCAACTCACCAATTCATCAGATATGACCAATTATCTTTGAAACTCAGCAGTAAACACAGCCTATGTTCTTTTTCAGAAAGCTAAGAAATTTCTGGCAGATATATTCTTTTTTTTTTTTTTTCTTAAGAGAGATTTTTGCAGTAAGGTGCATGCACTCATGAGAGAAACAGAGAGATGGAAAGTGAGAAATAATTGCAGTATGGATGGCCACACTGCAATCTCTTCTCCTCCATTCTCCTCTGGGGATTTTGGGCACACATGCACACATTCCTGCCATGAGTTTTAAGCTACCAGGTCCAAGGACTCAAACTGCAGTTGACTATGTAGGAGTCCAGCAACATAACCATTATGCTATTTTTGGTCCCTCTGGCAGATGTATTCTAAAGTTTCTCTAACCATAGCTGAACCCAAGCTGTGGACAATGAGGTATAATCCAGAATCATATGGCTAAAGAAACCTCAATACTTAATTAACTATTAATGCTATCACACAAGACATGTTTTTATAGACACATGTATGAAGGATTCAATTAGCCTACTGGTAGGATATTACTGGTCTTCATTTTCTCAGCCAATAGTATTTCCAGAGCTGCAGGTACATTCCCAAACTACTCTGACCATAACTTTCAGTTGAGCTAATTAGTCTTTTGACATGGTGCCACAATATGGGAAGACTCAGAAGCATTAATAATTTTGGTTTTCCAATGTATGTAGAGACTGTCAACTTTTAATGTAGGAAAAGGTTGGCAATAATTATTCTGTATTTCCAAAAAATTCTTAATTGTTGAAGACTTCTTTATTTGAAAGCATTTGAGAATAGTTCTTGTTCCATGACCCTTTTCTCTAGATAAAGTTAACTTTTTAGAGTTTCTAAAAAATTAAGTTTAAATATAAAATATAACTTCCTATTGAAGAGAAATAATTCCTAGGGGTGTTTTGGGAAAGCTCGGGTGAAATGGCAGTTAGAGGATGGAGAAAAAAACTGGGAGAAATAAGTAGAGGCAGATCCAAAGGGGAATGGATTCACAAAAAGAATGGAAGATGAAAATTATTCAAATAAAATACAATGGAAGTTGTAAAGGTTTTGAAACCACCTATGTATAAATCTTCCATAAATTCACCAAGTAATGATCAGAACCTACGGTTAGACAATGTGAGATTGCTGAAAGTTAAATATATTTGCATTTGTGATGTAAAAATGGCAATAAGGCAATAACTGAGAGCAGTGTTCT
>NW_006206544.1:3707049-3727626 GCF_000334495.1 Tupaia belangeri chinensis
AATAGAGAGCTATCAATTAAAGGAAAAAGTATTTTAATTTGAAGGTGGCTTCTGAACACAAAGGAAATAAAAAGAGGATACAAGTCTAAGACCTAAAAAAAATCACAGAAAATAAAAATACAAAACAAGTATATCAAAGAAAATATACAATTATACCTGTTATACCCACCAGAAAGACTACAATAAAAATAACTAAAATGCCAAATAACTGGAACTGCATTCATTGCTGGTGGGAGTAAAATCTGTGCAGTTACTTTGCAAAACCATTTAGCGCTATCTTCTAAAGCTGGACATGTGCATATTTTATGACCTACCTTCATGTTAGCAAATATTATGCACTAGAATGTCCATAGCAACACTACTAGTAATACTCCCAAACTAGAAATCACCCATATGTTTATTAACAGTAAAATGTGTAAAGGAGAAAGAATAATTTTCCTTCTATACTTCTGTATCCTTAGCTAGGTAGGATTCCTGTAATAAAAGACACATTAACAAGGGAAAACCAAACAGAAGTTTATTAACACGTATAGCACATATATAAATGGAAGATACCCAGGGTGTAAGTGATTCTCAAAGAGGCAGCCTGTAACTCCAGCTCATGTAGCATCTCCAACTGAAAGAAGGGTTTGGAGGGGGCAAGTAACGGGAAATTAATGACAGATAAGGAGTAGGTGATAGAGTTTGCTATGTAGATTCTTCTAATGTCATCTCTAGGCTGATAAGAGTTTAACGTCATTTCTAATGACCAACCTTTGTCTTTCCCAGAAGAGAGAGGAGGAGGGACAATTCATCAAGTTGCATTGTGTTTTAGGCAAGTGAGGAGAGAACAGAGAACTTTCCTCATATCTTCTTCTTTTCAATTGTCTTCAGTTCAAAATAAACCTTGTGCCAAAGTGACATACTTTGGGATGCCATGTTTTTCTATTCTTCAAAAGAATAAGTTAATTTTGGTAGAATTATTAACTGGAATAGTATACAATGAAAATTCAATGATAACTGCATGCGACCATATGGAAAATATTACAATACAGGAAGATGCAAAAGATTTTAAAAGTACATACTATATGATTCTGATTACATAAATTGCAAAACAAGACAATATAAAACAAAACAAAAAGCCCTTACTCATATGTTCTATTAAAAGGTAGCATGCTGGTTGCCCTTCTAGATAGAGAGATGTTCATAACTGGAAGAGGAAAGGGAGATTGAAAATTCCTAGCTCAACATCCCAACCATAATGAATCTTTCTTTCCCTTGGAGCTGTCATCTACTGCCTGGACTTTTTAGCCAGTCTCTTGCTATTCTTCCCTGTGTACAAATGATTTTCCACTTCATAGCCAGAGTGACCTTGTTAAATATTAATCGAGTTGTGCCACTCTCTTCTTTGAATCCCTCCTGTGGCTTCCCCTTACACTCCAAAAAAAAAAATTCCCAATGCCTGTCATGGACTTAATGGTCCTTCATATCAGGTCTTTGCCTGCATATTTAATTTCATTACTTACTGTCAGAGCTCCAGTATGCTGGCCTTCTGTCTGCTCCCCAATGTCCCTATCTTTCTACGTCTCTTCTAGCTTTACACCAGCTATTTGTTCTGCATGGACTGCTCTACAGTTGATTTCACCATAGTATTCATAGCTTCATTCTCATCTTACCTTCTTGGGAGACCATCTCTAAACTATTACTCAAAAGCAGCCACATCCGGCCCCACACCTCTAGTGTATTTTTATCACAGCATATTGTGTTATCTTTTACACCACACTTATGAATATCTGCGATTTTGTTCATTTCTATGTTTTCAAAGTCATTGTCTGTCTTCATTCATGGAATATGAATTCCACCAAAGCTGAGATCCTATTTCTTCCATTTACCCACTGCTTTATTTCCAACTCCAAATTCAGTGTCTGGCATAGGTAAGGTGTTCAACCAATAATTGTTAGATAAATTGAAAACCTTGAGAAACTTCTGGAAGATGGGGCTGAATGAGATAGAGCCAACACAGATTGTCAACAGCAATTTGAATCCCGACTTAGAGAACACATTGGCAATAGGACTTGCCAGGCATGAGAAGCAGTTATCTGAACAAACTGATTGCTACCTGCCCATCCTTAATATATTTTCAAGAAATATATCTTATGTGGCAGAAAGAAGGAATCATACATAACTAGATTTTCTAGTTTTTGTGTGTAAACTCTACTTGGATCAGAAACTATTTGATGCATATTTAGTAAAAAATGAATGTGCCAGGCACTGTGATAGTTTCAAGCACATAGGTACAAATATTAGAGTAATAAATCCTGTTTTCATGATCTTTATGATTGAAGAAATAGATAACAAGTGAATACAAAAAAACAAAGACATAATTCCAAATTAAGAAAGAACTGTGAAAAAAAAATAAAGAAAGAGAGAAACAGAGCCACACAGATTGGGGGATTGAAGTCTTAGGAAGAAACTAAAATAATATTTAATATTCTGTGTTCAACGAAAGCTCACAATGTTCAGTAGGGATTTGATGTAGAAAGGATGATGGAATGAATATTCAGTCTACAAAATTGCATGGGCAGAGAACCCAGGGTAGGAAAGAGGTTGAAGTTTTAGCAATGAGGAGAAAGCAAGTAGAGTGGTACCAGGTAGGTTAGAAATGCAGGCAAACTCTTGTCCATGATGAAGAATTTACATTTTCTATTTCGTCTTAAGTAAAGCCACTGGGGGCAGGAGGTGGGTTTTAAGGAGGGTGCTGATATGTTCCTATTTTCATTTTTAAAAGATCATTTGGCTGTTGATTGAGTAGAAAACTGGAAGATCCACATGAAAAGTGAGTCTTAGTGAAAAATGGTGTCAACTTGGATTAAATGCTGGCAATGAATATGAAAAGAAATATATGAATTCAGGGCCAGCAGGTAGCGTGGTGGTTAAGGGTGCTGCACTCCTACATGGCTGACCATGGTTCAAGTACTGGACCTAGTGGCTTGCTTTCTCACTTTCTCTCTCTCTCTCTCTCTCTCTTTCTCTCTCTCTCTTTCTCGTTATATTTAAATAAATAAAGTTAAATAAATTTTTTTTTTTTAAAAAAAGGGTTATATGGATTTAAGATCTCTTTTGGAGGGAAGACTTTTAGACTTACTGATGAATTAGATGTGTGGGAGTTGTTGATGTCAGTTGAAGGCCCCATAGGAAACTGCACATAACCACCTATACATATATAGATATATAAAAAAACAAATTTAAATATATATATATACACATACATATATAGATATATAAAATAAGACATGTAACATACAACATATCCAAGATATAATGAAAAAACATCTTCTATCAAGAGCCAGGGAGGAGGAGTCAAGAATGATTTCTAAGTTTTTCAGTTTGGCTATTGATAAATACAGGAGCTACTTCCAAAACAGTAAGAAAAAACTGGAGTAAAAGCATATCTTAGTCCTGATATCCCTAGAATTTTGGGGCTTATATCAGGCAGTCCATAAATATAGATCAAATGAGTACTTGAGTGAATAAATAAATTAATGAAAATTGCAATGTGGAAAAGAGCAAGTAAATGAGTAAAACTTGGTCACTGTCTTATACTGTTTAAGGGAATAGATCACCACAGCAACATAAGTGTGAATAGGGTATGGGAACAGAGAACATTCATAGGTTTTTGTCATGGATACACTTTTTTTTTTTTGGAGAGATTTTCACTGTAGGGCGCGTGCACTCACCAGACAGACAGAGAGAGACAAAGAGACAGAAAGCAAGAAATCACAGAAAGCAAGAGAGACAAAGAGACAGAAAGCAAGGGATGGTCACGCCGCAATCCCTTCTCCTCCATTCTCCTCTCGGGATCTTGGGCACGCACACACACGCGCCCGGCATGAGTTTTAAGCCACCGGGTCCGGGACACGAACTGCGGTCGACTACGTGGGAGTCCAGCGACATAGCTGGTTCCCATGGATACACTTTTTCATGGGATCTTAGTTGTTTAAATTTTCTTCTAGTTTCCTCTTGCAGTTTTTTTTTTTAAGTTTTTGTTTGTTTGTTTGTTTGTTTGTTTCTGTAATGCTGTAATGTTCTTCCTTTCTAAGTCTTTATAGGGCTTGTTCTTCCATTTGACTGGTTCGTTTCATACCTAAACTCAATTTTATATTTCAATTCAAATCTCTTCTAGGTCAAAAGTAAATGCACTCTACCACTCTCTTTCTACATGCTTGTCTATATGTAGATAAATTGTGGATATATAACTCATTTGTATGTATATCTATATTTTTAATTATGTTATTAATTTCTAATTAGAAAGTTTATTAGAAATATGGTTAGAAATGAGTTTTAAAATGAGTGCAACTGTAGTTCTATAATTTTTATCACCTACATAGCTATGAGCAAGTTACTTAATCTGCCAAGGCTCTATCTACTTATCTGGAAAACGAAGGTAAGATCTACCTCATAGAGTGATTGTGAGCATTTAACTATGTGGTATATATGAAGTGCTTAGTACAGTGTATGAAGCACTATAAATTTTGAAGAGGTAATGAACATTATATTGTATTATATTTTAGTTACTTTATACACATGTACATATATGTATATATGTACAGATACATATACTATAAAAATGGTTATATTTCTGAACTTTAATCATTTTAATAGATAGCATGGTGAACTTCAGACTCTAGCAAGATGGAGTAGTACCATTATTACAGTATTCACATGGAGTAAACAAACTTAGCAAGACAGTGTGAAGAAGGGCTAATTGCCACAAATATTCAATCACCCATCCAATTGGTGGGGCCCAGTGGGTAGTTGAGTTTCTACCCTACCTAGCATCAATAAGACTAAACAAGGTAGTACAAAAGGTTACGTACCCCCACTTTCCCACCTCCCCTGGTGTTAGCAAAGTACAGAGTAGAACTGAACCTCTATACCCACCACCCAGTAGCCAGAAAATTCAAAGAGGCAATATGTAGAGTTAATGTACCTATTTCCCCCTTACTTGATGTCACTGAGGCCTAGTTAGGGTCTAAGCCCCATCTTCACCTAACTTCAACAAGGATGAACTAGGTAGTTGGAGACTGGGCTGGCTGGCATATTGCTTCTTCACCAGTAACTTGATGTCAGTTGAAGGCCCCATAGGAAACTACACATAACCACCTATCCAGCCTTCTTTGCATACCTCAACAGTGGATTATATACTTAAAAAAATAAACAAATTAAACATACACACACACACACATATGTGTGTGTATGTATAAAAAAATAAGACATGTAACATCCAACATATCCAAGATAGAATGAAAAAAGATCTTCTATCAAAAGCCAGGGAAAACACAACATGAATGAGAAAAGACAATGAACCAGTGCCAACACTGAGATGAATCAGATGTTGGAAATATCTGAGAAGGATTTTAAAGCAGCTATTATGAAAATGCTTCAACAGCAGGAAAAATTCTCTTCAACAAATGAAAAATAGAAAATTTCAGCAAAAAAATAGAAGTCATAAGAAAAAGCCAGATGGAAATATAGAACTGAAAAATGTAATCACTAAATTAAGAAAAATATTGTTGAGTGAACTCAATAGTAAAGTGGTGATAGCGGAGGATAAAATCAGTGAACTTAAGATGAGATCAATAGAAATTACTCTGTCTGAACAACAGAGAGGAAATAAACTGAAACAGAAAGTGATCCACATCAGGAGCCTTTGGGACAATAACATACAGCTACTGAGTCATTAAAAAACTCATGATGTATTTTCGTATACAAAAGTACATCATGACTTTTCTGATGATCCAATAATAATCATACTTCAACATTCTGGAATGAGAACATAGAGTGTGATCCTGAAAAGTATTCAAAGAGATAATAGATCAAAACTTCCTCAAAATGAAAAAGAAAGACACAAGAGTCAAGGAGTTGAGTGTCCCACTAATAGTATAAACTCAAATAAATTCATGTGTTTTTAAGTGATGAGCTTTGTTTTGTTTTTTGCTTTGGCTGGTCTTTTAGCACAGTGGTTCAGGTAGCTGGATTCCACATGGCTGACCACAGTTTGAATCCTGGCCCTAGCAGGAACAAATGTGCACGTGTGCACAAAATCCTGCTGAGGAATAGAAGAAAAAGGATTGCAGCATGACCATGACCTGTTGAGGAGTGCTTTGTTTTCTCTCTCTCTTTCTGGAGGGTTAAACACCCTCTGGCAGTAAACAGAAAGTGATAAGTTTTATAATATGTTAATTTTTGATATACAAACTAATTGGGTTTTTCTGTATGCTAAATATGAATATGTGGAAACTGAAATTAAGTGCCCAATACCATTTACAATCTTGAGAGAGAAAATGAAATACTTAGGTATGCACTTAAAAAAAATATGTACAGACACTTTTGATGTTGAAAATTTCAAAATGCCAATGAAAGAAATCAAAGATTTAAATAGGCCCAGTCATGGTAGGATGTACTAGTTGATGCCCCTGCTTGGCAGGCTAAGACCACATGGGGCTCTGGGTTCAATTCCCAACCTACCCTAAAAAGTTGGGTACAATAGTAGGTGCCTATAGTCTCAGCTCTTCAGAATACTGAGAAAGGTGGATTGTAAGCTCATGGCCCACCGACTTAAATAAATGGAAAGATAAACCATGTTCATTGATTAATAGAATAAATGTAATTATCTCCAAACTGATCAATGAGTTTATTATCACTCCTATGAAAATCTCAGTAAGATCCTTTGTAAACATAGTCCAAGATATTCTAAAACATATATGGAAAACACAAGTCCTAGAATAGCTAAGCCATCTCATAGAAAAAGAATAGTGGGAGTGGTCATTAGATGTGATATTAATGTCTTCTACATAGCTACAGTAATCATGATATTGTGGTATTAGAGATCAACAGAACACAATAGAAAACCTAGAAATAGACTCACACAAATATGCCCAACAGATTTCTGACAACAGTGCATATACAATTCAGTGAAAGTAGACTTTTCAACAAATGTTACAGAAATGAAATCACACGATATGTAACCCACTGGAATTGGCTCTTTTCACTCATCCTAATTCTCTGGAAATTTGTCCAAGTTGTCTGCATCAATAGTCCGTTCTTTTATATTGCTGAATAGTATTCTAGATAATGAACACACCAGTTTATTTAACCATTCACCAGTTGAAGGATGTATGAATTCTTCCCAGTTTTTGTCTATTACAAATAAAGCTAATGGACATCCATAAGAAAAAAAAAAAACATAAATAAATAAAACCTCGGTCTAAACTTTCTACTTTTCATAAATATTAACTGAAAGTGAACCATGAGCTTACATGTAACACATGAAACTATCTGAAAAACATAGAAAATATTTTAATCTAAACACTGAATTTAGAAAATATTTAAATCTATTATTTTTATGCAGAGAGTTATTAAACTTTACACTAAAAGCATGACCCATAAAAAAAAAACCTGATCAAATTAAAAACTTTTACTCTGCAAAGTCACTGTTAGAAGAATAAAAGTATTCCTATAGGCTGGAAGAAAATATTTTCCAACCACATAACTGACATAGGGCTGATATTCATTACAAATCAATCATAATGAATATGAATATAACAATATAAAGTACTATTAAATATAAAATTTAATTAAATTAATGATATTAAAATAATGTTTTCTCAAAACTCAACATCAAAAAAATTAGAAAACAGGCAAAAGGCATGAAAAGGCACTTAACAAAAAAAGATATACAGGTGTCAAATAAGGACATGAATAAATGTTTAACATCATAGCCATTATGGAAATGCAAATTAGAACCTCAAAGAGACATCACTACATACTTATTAAAATGGCAGAAATAAAAATTCTGCCAATACCAAATGTTAGTGAGGTGTGGAGAAACAAGATTCTCACACATTGCTAAAGGAATATAAGTAGGCAACTGTCATATGACCCAGTTATTGCAGTCTAAGCTCCAATTCCAGAAAAAATGAACATTTAAGTTTATACATTATCTGTAGAAGGCCTGGGCATGAAGAGGAAACTTTGAGGGGTTTTAGTATGTTCATTATCTTAACCATGCCGATGACTTCATGCGTGTACACATAAGTCAAAACACAACAAATTGTGCATTTTAAATAAGTGCTGTCTGTTTTGTCAATTATACCTTAGTAAAGGTGGTTTTAAAAAATTCTGCATAAGGACCTTCATAGCACCTTTATTTGTAATAAACAAAAACTGGAAAGAATTCATACATTCTTCAATTGGTGAATGGATCAATCAACTGTGGTATGTTCATATCATAGAATACCCTTCAACAATATAAGAGGACTACTGAGGTAGGCAACAATTTAGATAAATCTCCAGAGAATTAGAATGAGTGAAAAAAGCCAATCCCAGTGGGTCACTTACTGTGTGATCTCATTTCTGTGACATTCTTGAAATTCCGAACTAGTAGAAATGGAGAACAGGTTAGTGGTTGCGGCCTGTCAGGAACAGGGTTGAGGAGATGGGAATGATTGCATAATAGCAACATAGCAAATCCTTGTGATGATGGCACTGTTAAATATATTGAAATATTCCAGTATCAAATCCTTGTGGTGATATTGTACTCCAGTTTTGAATGAAGATACTTTTTAGGGAAATGAGGTAAAGGGCATTAGGCATCTCTCTGTACTACTTCTCACAAGTGGATATGAATCTGCAATACGAAAAATAAAATGTTTCATTACAAACACAGTAGCATTGGAGGGAAAAAAAAAAAGCCTCTTTTAAGGAATATCCCAAAGTTCCCGATTTAAAGAGAAAACATCTATTTAAGGGAGGAGGTTGCGATGCCATTCCTGAGTACACACTGGGAGAACTAGATAGGAATTGGCAACATGTAAGGTGAGGAAGATGGAAACATCGTATTTAAAAAAATGTATATGTGATCCCAGGTAGATGGCACAATCATTAACAAACTGAACTGCAGTGCTGGAAACCACATAGCTGACTGCAGGTCTGGATCTCCAGCTCATCCTGAAAACATACCAAATGTCTGTGCATACATGCCGAGGATCCTGAGGTGCTCAGAGTCTGAAAAAAGGGCATTGTGATGTGAAAAACCCTGTCAATGGTGCATCTGTTTCTCTCTCTCTCTGTCTCTCTCTCTCTCTCACTCTCTCACACATACACACACACACAATCATGGATAAAAATAAGATAAACTTTATTTTAAAATGTATATATGGATTAGGTATAAATGAAATGGATAGGATGGGAAATGAAAGATATTTGGGGTGCATTCTGAGGAAGCAAATATACTATCATGCTTAAACACATTACAAAAGGGAAGATGATAGTACCTTTTATTGAAACAGAAGGAAAAGAAAATAGAAAAGAATATTACTGTGATTATATGAAATGTATAGCTGATGCTTAAAGGTTGACAAGTTAGCTAGACTGATAAGGGACCAGAAATGAAGAGAGGACCTGTTCTAGTTAGAGGCAGAACATATGCAAAAGCCCAAGGCTGTAACTGTGGAGTACACCTGAAGAAATGCTACTAATTGGGTGTGACTAAAGTTGAATGTGAGGTTTAGTCATAGAACTTACAGAGGTTGTCAGGGCAGAGATGCTGTCCTGCAAACCATGCTAAGGAGCTGAATGTCTATCTATCCTGAAAATGGCAGGGAATATTGGAGAAATATGAGCCTATTTGCCTAATTACTATACCCTATTCTAACCCTTTCTCCCTTCCCTTTCTTCCTTCCTTCTGCCCTTCCTTTTCTCCCCTCTCTTCTCCGTTCATCTCACGATTCCTATTATTTAGTGATAGACCAAGTATCAGGCACCAAGATGGCAGAAGGAAGATGGAGTCTACTCCTGTGCTTATTATATTCTAGTAGTAAAAAGTGCACATGCTACTAGCTTACCAGCTTTGGAATTTCTGTTTTGTTTATTTTTGGTGACAGAAAAGGAAGTGGAAATAAACTGTATTCATTTCTATAATCTCCTAGACTCTGTGCTCAACATTGTTCATGTATCTCGTGTTGTCCTCACTACTATCACATGAAGTATGAGAATCATGAAGAAGTATATAAACATATGTATTATGTAAACGTTTTTCATAATTAAAACTCTGTGGAATTTTGTCTCTGAGGTGTTCAAAAGCAGCCTAGACATCCATCTGTTTGAGTATTCGAGTGAAACCCTGAGGGATGCTGTATCCCTTGGCTCAATGAAGTCGGTAGCTTCTGTCTATTTCAAAAATTCTGAAATTCTATAATCAGATGGAAGTAATGGTGAACTCTTGCCCTATTCTCAAATGATTTAAATGTGATCGTGTTTTTGAAGGAAGAAACCAATGTTTTACTGTATCTTCTTACTAAAAATGCCATTCTCCCTAGGGTGATGTTGGCTATGCTCATCCTGGGGCCAACTTCCAACAGAATATTTTTATTTGGTTTGTCCAGCTTCCCTGGGGAATGTCAGAGGTTTAACTCACTTTTGTTTTCATTTCAGTATTAGTAGTTGCATGGTTGTATTAGACATATTTATATTTAAGTTTAAATGGTGGGGTTAAAAGGCCATATGTGTATACATTCACATGTGTATATAAAATTATGTCATCTTACTCATGCCTACACCACTCACATAACAAAAGTGTTAGACAGGAAATTCAGGGCCCTACAAATGGCCGCTGGTACCCCTGTACACCAAATCCACTGAAGGGAAGAGTAGCAACATTAAAGTATATTTTGCACATTTCTAGGACCAGAGATTTTTCCCAGGTACACAAGCACTGCTACCTAAGAATTATATACTCAATAAAAAAATGTTGACTTCTCTTGCCACAAAATATTAGAATTTTGTCTCCATCCAGAATGCTATTAAATCTTTTATAATTATCATCTTTCACTGATGAAATTCAGTACATCATAAATAGAAACCAGGTCACATATATATAATGGTAGCATGACTGGACCCATATGAGAAGTCACATCTTGGCACCACCCTGAACTCGTAGGGACATGCTGGCTGAGACTGGAGATGGATCCTGTTGGAACTGCCTGTTTCTCTCTATCTCATGGAAGAAATAAATAAACTTTTAAGAATACATAATAAAATACATCATTAATAGAGCACTAACACTCTGAAAATTAGTGTTTCAAATTTTGATGCTGCAGAGTCATCCTTGCCTTTAGTTAGTTGGACTGAAACAAGTAGCTTCACCTCTGCTTCCTTCTCTAGAAAATGAGGGAGCTGACAATAGTGACTATCAGTTTATGTTTGCTGCCCCAAGAATTGCTAGGTCAGGAACAGGGTATGTGCTCAATGATTTCTGTTTTCTGAGATCAAAGACTGTCTAGGCTCTAGTATCCAGAGCCCACTGGGTAATCAAGTACAAAAGCCTGAGTAGCAATCTCATTCAACTTTATGGCTGTGTCACAACTGGGGAGGGGGGGGGGCATGCTAGGCATAATAATTTCTATGCATAAAGAAGCCCCTCTAGACTCTGTGGGTTTCTGAAAATGAAATCAACCACCCTGGGCTCCTTTTCCAAAAGAATAACAAAGTTCTAAACAAACAACCATCAGGGCTCAGAGGGGGGGGGGGGGGGGGTCATGCTAGGCATAATAATTTCTATGCATAAAGAAGCCCCTCTAGACTCTGTGGGTTTCTGAAAATGAAATCAACCACCCTGGGCTCCTTTTCCAAAAGAATAACAAAGTTCTAAACAAACAACCATCAAAGTGATGCTCATGTATAGTGAGGATAAAAGCAGATTTTTTTTTTTCCATTCCATGAGCTGCTTCTTTTTTGGGACTTCTCCAAAAAGTCTTTTCCTATAAGAGGATGAGAAGCCAGAACCCTTAAATATTCATGAGATCACTTGATCTGAAAGTATATTTCAGTCACGGTGAACTGATTCCCCAGAAAGCCAAATATCAGGTAGACCACAACATTTTTGTTCATAAAAATTTGAAAGGAAATGCTACTCAATCTAGTGTATACAATTTCTGAAATATAAGTTCAAAAATACAGCCACATATTTAGAGGTAGTGAAACTATTCTGTGTGATACTTTAATGTCAGGCACATATCACCTTCTATTTGTCAAAACCCATAGACGGGACAACATTGATTGTGAACTCTAATGCAAGCAGTGGATTTGGGGTGATACTCATTAGAGCTGGACTACCTATTATAGAAATAAAAAGGGAGGATCCCTGATTGTAACAATGCTCCACTCCGATGTAAGTTGTTGATAGTGAGGAAGCTGTGTGTGTTTTGGAGCAAGTAGGTATATGGGAATTTTACATTTTCTGCTCCATCTTACTGTGAACCTAAGTTTGCTCTAACCAATAGTTGTTTTTTAAGATCTATGACTGTTTCTTTATTTCTTTACAACCAAAGAAATTATTTTCATTAACTGACAAATTTTGATTGAGCACCAACCCAAAACAGGACTGTAAGCTTCATAAAAGCAGGAATCAATTCCATCAATGCTTTCCTGTCTTTAGAACGATCAGATACAGAGAAAGCATGCATGTGTTCAGCTGAATGGCAAGTAATGGATAAGTAAAAATATGCCTGCCTACATACATTAATACAAGCCAGGGATAGAGATACTTGAGACACAATCGTGACCTATAGCCACACCATCTAAGTAAAATAGACAAGGAAAAGTCCACTTCTGGTTGTGACCAACAAGTTGAATGGAATCAGATCAGATAGTGTGTGTATGCATATATACATGCACACACATGAATTTAGATTCAGATCATTATATTCAGGGCAAGTGGGAGAAACAGGTATGTTCCCAATTTTTCAGAGACATTGCAAATACAGTGATGGGATACCATGAATTAAGGAAAGCTGGTTATGGTTCAAAATTGCTGAGATGAAGACGAGAATTCTTGCATCCAAGGTAATTAATTTTTCTCCTCTTATCTCTACCATAGGTCTTCAAAAAGCTTATGGAAAATGCATATTACAAAAAAAAAACTACGTATGGATTTCAAAAAAATTTATAACAAAATAAATGTGTTTTAATCCCACTTTTTCCATAAACTTTTTGAAATACCCTTGTGTGTATTGGGAGAACTTACATTACTTCAATAGAAATGAGCATTCTCTAATGTGCCAAAGGAAAAATGGTATCCAAATTAGTGAATATGACCATAAAACTGTCAGTATCTACTTGAAAAGCATTTGTATCTCTGTGACAAATCCCTAGGAGATGAGTCTCGGCTGTATCAAACTCCATTTAACAATATACAAGTATATAGTTCTGCTTTTTTTGTTTAATTATTTTTTATTTTTTGGAGAGATTTTCGCTATACGGCGCGTGCGCTCGCCAGACAGAGACAGAGAGACAGAAAGCGAGAAATCACCCCCCCCAGGGGGGATGGTCATGCCACAATCCCTTCTCCATTCTCCTCTCAGGATCTTGGGCGCACACGCGCCTGGCGTGAGTTTTAAGCCACCAGGTCCAGGACGCAAACTGTGGTTGATTACGTGGGCGTCCAGCAACATAGCCATTACGCTAACTGCTGGTTCCCCACTTTTAACAAGCTTATTTGCTTATGCTTCATTTTAAGATTTCATTTAAAAAGATCCCCTTTTTAAAAAGCTTGGAAACCCCTTGGGACTAGCAGATGGAGCAATGGTTACATCGCTGGACTCGCACATAGTCGATTGTAGTTCAAGTCCTGGACCTGGCAGTTTAAAACTCACGTTGTGCACATGTGTGCCCAAGATCCCGAGAGGAGAATGGAGGAGAAGGGATTGTGTTATGGCCATTACCCTGAAGGGTGATTTCTCTCTTTCTATCTCTCACTGTCTCTCTTGCAAGTGCACACGCCCTATAGCAAAAATCTCTCTTAAAAAAAGAGCTTGGAAATCCGTAGGCTATAATAGATTCCAGTTCTAATAGATAATACAGCTTTAATAGGTATTCCAGCTCCAATAGAAATGAGAATTTCTTTGTTTGTTGTTGATGCACCAAAACACTGAAGAATGCTTGAACTTAACATGTAATTTACTGGTAACTTCCAACTCTAAACACTACTGTGACCCAATAATGTTTTTCCTGACAGTGATATTATTAGCCTTATTTTTCCTCTAGGAAAACTAAGATGAAGCTGGAAACAGACCAAGTGTCAGATCCAGAAAGAGACCCGATTGGTACTAATGATAGAACTGACAGACTCCTTGAAGGCAGGAAATACGTCATTCTTTTTAGAGAGTCTCTACACTTCCTAGAATTGAGCTCTGAATTTAACTGACACGAACCAAGCACTACACAACACCATATTCTCAGAATTGAGTACACGATACTAACCTGGACATTCATGATAAGTGGTAAAAAATGAATTGCTAGTCTATATTTCTGTAAAAGCCATAAATTCCAACCAAACAAAAACTATGGCTTAAAAATTAATTTTAACTTCTCTGGTTTAACACAAAATCTCAAGAAAACTTATCAACTCAGTTATACAAAAACAAAATGTAAAAGTCTGAGAAAAGTTAGTTTACAAATGAGGTCACTGAAGACATTTCTTGCCTGTGAGAGTTCCAAGTTCACATTCAGTCACTATTTGATCTCTCAGTTATTTAACCATTTAATCATTTAAATAAATTATGTTTACTGAGTGTTTTAGTCACTGATTGATTTTAAGTAACCACTTAATTACTAAAATACATTTAATTGCCAAGTGCTAGGCTACAACCATGTGTTTGTCTCAAAGTTTTTACGATTGAATCTAGTTCTGACAAAGCAACTTCTTGCAGTGGTGAGAAGGAAAGTCTGAGATTGTGTCCAACACTTCTCTTCACTCATTCAACACCCAGTTCTAAACTGCTATAGTTCATTTCTTCATTTCATGCTATGTACCAGGTACTTTTCCAGGCCCTGACAATATAGCCACAGGAGGAAAAACAGTCTGTCTCCCCCTGAGGCTCAGCATTTCACAGGTTAAAAAGTAATAAACTAAACAAATAATAATAAATAGCAGTATGTCAGATGGTAATAAGGCTAGAAGAAAAAGTAGGATAGGGATCAAAGAATGGCAAGTGTGAGAGTTTAGAAAAAATGGTACGGAAAGTCATCTCTGTGGAGACAATGTTGGAACAGACATCCAAATTAAGTGAGTGGATGAGTTATGTGAATATCTGGGAAAGGAACCTGGAGTCAGCAAGAACGGCAAATACGATGGCCCTGGGATGGGACATTTTTTATTATGTAAAAGAACAGCAAAAAGTCCACTGTGATAAGACGGTGAGTAGGATATGAAGTCAGAGAGGGAGTCAAGAGCAAATTAAAGTAGAATCTTGTAGATCAAGGGAAGATTCCAATTTATATCATTAAAGAGTTTTATTTGGCAGATAACTAGTGTGTGTATACACATGTGTGTGTATGAGATGTGTATGAGGGACCAGTCATTTAGCTACTCAGTAATCTTTGGAGAACAGATGGTTGATGATGTTGGAGTGGAGATAAGGGAAGTGGTTGAATTTGGAATATATTTTTGTCATCATTAGAAACAATGATAAAATAGTTTATAGCATCCATATTTCTAAAGAAGTTTCTATTTTTAGTGCAAACTTTTAAAGCAAATTTACTCCCTTTATCAAAAGGCACAAAATTGATGAGTCTCATTGCTTTAATGTGGCAGAAGCCACAGCTTATTATATCTACAGAACTTATACAGAAGGGCAAATTTCAAGCAAGAAACAGAAAATGCTTTCCAATATTGTCCAAGCAACAACTGGAGAGCAAAGTAGAGGGAAACAAAACTTAACATAGTTTTACAACCAATAAAAGCGCCTAGTAAATTTGTTGTTTAATGACCTTGACCACAAAGAAGAGGAATTGATAATGACTTATTTAAGAAAAAAGTACTTACTGAAGATAAAGATTTTCCATAGAATTCCTAGTAAGGTTAAAGAAATAGGCTTGAAAACTGTGCAGTCACAATGGAAGTTGGGCAACAATGGAAGTTGGATAAGAACCTCAGCCAGAAACACAACACAGATAGGTCTGGTAAAGACACTGCTACTGCTGCTAGTCCCTGGGTGCCACTGCATGGAATGCTGGGCACCAGGCATTGCCAGCAGAACTCCTGTCCCAGCTCTGAGAAATGTTCTGCTATTTCTGCTTCCGCCATGATCACCATCTCTATGTGTGCTCCCATCTGTCCTAGCTCCTGTCTGAAAGCCTGTAGCATTTGGTTGATTTAGCCCAGGTTAATCCTGCGTACACATGCTGTAAGAGAATCTGGGATAATGAATATCTAGCCACTTAGGCTTCAAAAATGGGAAGTGGCCTCCACCTGCCAATAAGACCAAGGCTCAGCAGGTAAGGAATTCAGCATGGGAAGAGAGATCAGATCCCAAAAAGACAAATAAATAGAAAAAAATAATCTATGGTAGAAACTGGCAAATGCATAAGATAAGAACAAAACTCTCTGGCAAGAACTAGTAAAGGACTTTATGAAAGAGCATTTTATAAATGCAAAACTATAGAGGAAAAAAATGGTAGCAATGGTTATACAAAAAAGGATAAAGACAATCAGGAAGAAAAGAAATTCAGAGGAAGACAATTACCTTAAATGAGAATTCTCATCACTTCCATATAAAGAAATACAGAAGTTGTATGTGAATCCTGTGTATGGGCTGATTTATCTTCATAATGACTTCCACAAATTTCTTGTGTTGAAATCTTAACCCCCCAAAACTTCAGAACGTAACTGTATTTGGAGAAAGAGCCTTTCAATAGTTATGAAAGTAACCTGTTGAGAGTGTATGAGTAATCCCTAGTTTAGTATGACTGCTGTCTTTATAAAAGAGAAAACTAAGATTACAATTAAGACAATACAGACACAGAAAAGGACAATTTTATTTAATGAGTTTTATTCTCTCCTTGTTACATGTGGTGTGTTTCTTTTACAACAGCAAATATTTCACTGAATTTTATTAATTAATTTGAAATCATAGCATTTTTCTAACCACAAGATTAAGAGGTCTTAAATTCTAATTCTCTGTATGGAATAACCCAACACCCTATACAGTGTCCTGGACTTTTTTCTATCTATTATTATATAAGTATGTGTATATATACACTATACATATTTATACATACTGTATGTGTATTTATATTCTGAAAAATTCTATATTTTAGGTCTTTTTTTTTTAAGAGAGATTTTTGCTATGGGACATGTGTGCTCACCAGAGAGACAGCAGTAAAGTGACCAGCAGTTGGCATCATGACTATGTCACTAGACTCCCATGTAGTCGACCGCGGTCCAAGTCCCGGACCTGATGACTTAAACTCATGCTGGCCATGTGTGCGTGCATGCCCAAGATCCCAAGAGGAGAATTGAGGAGAAGGGACTGCAGTGTGGCCATCCTCCCTGAGGAAATGATTTCTTGCTTTCTGTCTCTCTATCACTCTCTGTCTTTCTGGCGAGTGCACACGCCCTATAGCAAAATCATCTCAAAAAAAAAAAGAAAAGAAAGAAATAACCTCCCAGGGGAGATGGCCATGCTGCAGTCCCTTCTCCTCCATTCTCCTCTCAGGATTTGGGGCATGTACTCACATACACCTGTTGTGACTTTTAAGCCGCTAGGTCCAGCATTCAAACTGTAGTTAACTTCATGAGAGCAACATTGCCATTACACCATCTGCTGGTCCCAGTCTTTCTTTTAATCAATAATTTTGATACTATATTAGAAGAAATAGGTACTAGTGCTTTAGGGAAAAAATTATTCCCCACATACAATCTTTTATAATCTCCTACCACCCTAAGATAAGATAAAATGAATCTCTTTAGGTAATAGCTCTAAAAGTAAAATACATTGACAGCCTGATGGAGTGTAACATTTGTATTATCCATAAAAGGTGGGGTCTGAACATGTTAGTAAAATGTCACAGTAGATTTAGTGATTACTGAAAAGTCACAGAATTTCAAAGGGGGACCTTCTTATGATAGATCACTAAAATCTTATTACTGCCAATATAGGCTCTTTACAAAATAAGTAGTTTTCTGAGGCAGCTTACTAACTTGAAAAGCAGTTCTTTCAATCATAAATTGAATAATGAAACTATCTTGGTATTCATTCACACTCATCGACTTAAAACACAAGAACATTAAAAAAAATTTTTCTGCCACCAAATGCATGATACAGGACACTTCCAACAGCCCCAAGATTTCTCTCCTGCTGATCCTCTGTAGTCAGAAACTCTTCTGATCCCTAAATTCTGGTAACCTCTGATTTGTTTTCTGGCTCAATAGTTTTGTGTTTTTCAGAATGGAATCATATGGTGTTGCTCTCTTGAGTGGTTTTTATCCAGTTTGAGATGTAGCCATGACCTTGTATGTGTCAGTATATTTCCAGGTCTTTAAATATAAGTTCACTCCTAGGGACCAGCAGTTAGCTCAATGGCTATGGCGCTGGACTCCCACGTAGTTGACCGTGGTTCACGTCCTGGACCCAGTGGCTTAAAACTCACACTGGGTGCGTGTATGTGCATGTCCAAGATCCCGAGAGGAGAATGGAAGAGAAGGGATTGTGGCATGGCCATCCCCTCTATGGGGTGATTTCTTGCTTTCTGTCTCTATGTCTCTCTCTGTCTGTCTGGCAAGTGCACGTGCCCTATAGCAAAAAAATAAAAATAAAAATAAAAAACCTCTCAAAAAAAATATAAGTTCACTCCTTTATAACGAATCATGTGTCTTAGTTAAGACACTTTGGTCTTAAGTGACAGAAATTAAATTCTACAAACTTAACAAAAAAGAAAGATCATTAAAATACTGATTTTTAAAAATGTAACCTGCACAAAGAAACACAGTTCACTTTAACATATGTAATGTCAATGTGAATGTAAACTACCAGGTTATCAAAACAATTGAAATAGTCTAAAGTACTATATACCAAAAACTGGAAACTTCTAGAAAACAAAGCAATTATAGTCTTTTTCTTTCCCAGCATATCATATTTCTCTGATTCATTTTATTTATTTATTTTTTCCTGATTCATTTTAGAAAGTGTTGATCATGGCTCCTATAATTTCTAAATATCTTTGTCCTCAATTTTAGTAATTTTCAGAGTCTGGTTTGCATTATTAAATATCAATTACAAATTCCATAGTCATAAACTGCTCCACTTTGAATCGGATATCAATTCTTGTTATAAACACCTGATCAAAAAAATGAGACAACAGAAAACAAATATGGATTTCGGTACTCACCACTATAGACCCTTCTTATTTAAATAACTAGATTAAGTTCTCTTATATCATCCAGTCCTTCAGTGAGGGACCCATTCAATAAGACATGCTCAAAAAGTACCAGAATATGGAAGCAGCACAATAGACATTTGTTAAATAAATGAAAAACATTAACAAATAACAATAAGGAGAAAAACATATACTAGGTATAAAGCTAAATACATTGCACAAAATAGTTTATTTCTTACAACGATCCTATGGGATAGTCACTACAATTTTTTCCATTTTATACATATGAAAACCGAGTCTCAGAGGGTAAAGTAAATTCTCAAGCTTTTTCTTTTATTATGATGAATTTGAATACAAGGGTCTTACTCAAAACCTGTTAACCCACTAAACAAAACTAACTCTGCACCAAGCAAGCCTCTAGTTTTCCCACAGATCCTGAGCATTTCATTTCAGTGGCTTTCCTCTTGACCCCACTGCCTGTTCACCATTTGTGTTATTAGTTAGTAAATTCAAAGTTACAGCTATTTTTTTTTCTTTTTTTTCCTGCTTAAAAGTGAACTAGGGTACTTGACAGTGGCATGGCAATAAAAAGCACTGCTCTGTGAGGTTGACCCACAGGAGAGGTTCCAGCTTTACATCTGTGACCTCCCTGAGTAGGCTAAACATGTGTATTCCCATGACCCAGGACTAGCTGAAGCTGGGGGCGTGGATCAAGGCATCAAGACCTGGTTGAGAGTACTGACTGTCTCTCTTATGGAAGAAATAAATAATTGAACCAAGTAAGACAAACCAAGCATGCATCAATATACAGACCTACAGCTACTCATTCAGAACTTGACACATTGTCTTTCTTTGGTGAAGTAGATTTTACAAGGTAGACTATTAAACTTTCCATTAGTATGAAGAAAAGTTTTTGTCTAAAAGGTTTTATAGTAGTTGTTGTGTTTTAATTGGACAATTCTTACAGAGGTTTAAAAGCCAAATCTTCTAAACATTTCTTGTCTTTTTATTCCTGGGGAAAGTTAGCAATGTCAGCCATCAAGTCATATTGTGATGGATTTAAGAATCACAGCAGGGTGTTACTGAGTCTGGGAGTTGTAATTGGATGGAAGGCCTGTTGTCTGAAGTTGTCCCAGCTCAAGGCTCCATGGGAACAAAAAAGCAATAAGCCTGCTGTGGAAGATGCCTTTGTGGAGTCTGAATGCTACCTGAAGGGAGTGAATGTAAATTACCAGGTTACCAAAGCTATTGAAATTGTCTGATGGAAAAAGTGCTGGGTACTGCAACAACACTGCTCTTTGTTCCTTTGCAAGTAACTTTTGAAAAATGTGCTTCTCAAAAGATAAAAAGAAACATGAGTGGAAGAGGAGAAGAAACAGCAGG
>NW_006206544.1:3727657-3748821 GCF_000334495.1 Tupaia belangeri chinensis
TTTTCAAGAGCCAACTGAGTTTAAAGTGTGTCAGATGGAATATGAATTAGATAAATATCCTATTGTCTTATAGTAAATTAGAATAGAAAACATGGTCTACTTATTCATGGTAAATTCTGGAGGCAGTGTGCGTTCTAGTTACCTAGCACGTTGAGTAATCATAAAATGATTCAGATGCATGCAAGTAGTCTGTGGGAAATTTTTTCCCACATTCTCATTAATTTTGTTTGTTTATACATTCCTCTATCTTGAAGGTTTTCAAGAATTGAGATATGTAATATTTTCCTTGTAGACTTATGGAGAAAATTTTAGTAACCTTAGATTTAAAGAGAAGGTTGGGATATAGTGTAAGTCATGAAATGAAATATTGACCTCAGGCAACTGTCAATAGTTATTTGCCATTTTGGACATGTATTTTTTCATCCCAATCAATGGCAGTCTTTTAGTTGCCATAGAAAGAAGCCTTGTTGCCTTAGTTCTGCCTGCACCCCTGACACCTAGTACTATACCACATATCAGTAGGTGTCTGGTCACATCCATCATTGCTATTTAAGACATGAAAGAACTTTTTTTTCCTGTTTAAAGGAAAATCATTGACAATAGGCTCATTAATAGAAAATCACGACCAGCAGTTAGTGTAATGGCTATGTTGCTGGACTCCCATGTAGTCAACTATGGTTCGAGTCCCAGGTCCAGTGGCTTAAACTCATGCTGGGCACATGTGCGTGTGTGCCCAAGATTCTGAGAGGAGAATGGAGGAGAAGGGATTGTGGCATGGCTATCCTCCCTGGGGGGGGAGGAGGTGGGGATGATTTCTTGCTTTCTGTCTCTGTCTCTCTCTCTGGTGAGCACATGTGCCCTATAGCAAAAACCTCTCAAACAAAAAAAGAGAGAAAATAGGGGTGGGGGAGGCAGGTGGTGTGGTTGTTAAGGCACTGGGCTCCCACCTAGTCAACCATGGTTTGAGTCCCCGATCTGGATGCTTGCTTTCACACTTTCCCTTGCCTCTCTCTCTCTCTGGTCAAATTAAAAAAAAAAAATACAAAGAAGAAGAAGACATAAAATTTTAAAAAAGGAAAAGGTAGACAATTTTTAACAAAAATATGTGTATATGGCAGTCATAAAACAATCAGAACTTAAAGAGGGGCCAGATTATTGAGGCTTATACACTCTTTTCATAGAGGAGCGAAAAATGGTGGTGAGGGGGGAGAGCAGGCAATTTAAGAGTAAATAATTTTTAGAGAGAATAGGTTCAATGCTTAGACATAGTAAGTGAGTGATTTTTTTGGGGAGCTGTATGGGCCTGGGAGACATAGTTTGTGACAGAATCTGTCCAGGTGGATTGACATTCCCCAGTCCTCCTTCCTGTGATATCAGTTATATAAGTTTAGTTAATGAGATCTCATGAAGGAGTCTAAAGACAATTGTTTTCCTCTTTGGCCTTTAAACAGATAACAGAATATTAGACTAAAGGTTTTCCTGCACTTTGGGAGAGAAAGATCGAAGACAAGAGACTGAGGGAAAGGTCACAGGAAGAGCTTGAATCGGAGGCTGTTTCTTTAATTCCACATGTCAAAGTGTCAGTCCTCAGGGTATCATCCTTCCCCACCTCTCTAGCCCTGACTCTGAATGATTGTGAGGATTGTAATGCCCATCTGTCTATGGTCTTGTAATCTATGGTTTTCATGACCTTTAAGTACATTCATTTGCCCATTCCACAAATGGTTATTCTATCAGGCTAATGAAACTTGTTCACGCAACCAAAAAAAAATTTTGAAAAGTATTTCTTAGCAACTTAACCCATATTGAAAATAGGAGGAAAAAAGATGAATTTAAAGAAAAGTTATTGCATTGGCTCTACAGTCTAGTGGTTAAGGGAGCCAGATCCCATATGACCTACAGCTGTTCGAGTTCCAGCTCCAGAGGCTTGGAAAAACACCAGTGTGAGGGTCTGGATGTCCAAAGTCCCACAGGATGGAGCGGTAAAGAAGGGATTGTGGCATGACCACACTTCCTCTCTCGCTTTTTCTCTCTCTCTGGCAAGTATATGTGCCCTCTGGCAATTAAAAAATTGTTATGTTACAATATTTTTAAATTATCAATTCTAAAATTATATAATAAAGTGTACATTTCTTGGTTTGGAGATTGTCCCACATAGGAGATTATAATATTCATATCACTACAACGTAATACATTTTATCTTTTTTTAAGATTTAAAATTTTCTTTTTAAATTTTATACAATCACTATACATCACTTAGCTTGTAAAATGAACTTTCTGAACGTAATACACTTCACACTAGTCCAGTTGAGGATACTATACATGTTATCATCAACAGATAATAATCCATTTCTGTGTCCCATAGATGTCTTGGCTCTCTATGTTTCTCCTTAATTTCTTTTTTAAGGTTTTTGCCATAGGGTATGTGTGCTTGCTGGAAAGAGACAGAAAGAAAGTGAGAAATCACCCTGCAGGGGGGATGGTTATGCACTGGTGTGAGTTTCAAGCCACCAGGTTCAGGGTCCAGGCAGTGTGAGAGTCCAGAGCCTTAAGACACCGTGCCATTTACTGGTCCCAACAACATGATAAATTTTTAAAATTCAGAAAAAAAATAAAAATTATATGGACATTCACATACACATACGGAGTATTAAGCAATTAAATAGTTGTCATTTTAAGACGTGATGCTTTTCTGGAAGGGGCCAGAGCTTGCTCATAAAAATGGAAAAAACAAAGGAGATAGAGAGCACTAAATATAGTAAGGTTTTAAAATTTTAAGCAGGAAACACAAAGGACCTGTACTATCTACACTAATAGTCTCTGTATTTGAATATTACCTAAACTGAAAATATTTCAAACAATATGAATTATTTAAAGCTAATTACTTGGGCTTGGACTTTTAAAATTATCTTAAACATTGTTACCCTTTTTTGTACATAATCATTGAACAAATATTGAAATTTCCTTTTGAAATAAAACCTTAGATTCATCATTTCCTCCTTGATAGTTTAGGATTTTGACATAACAAAAGTTGATTAATAAAGTATTCTTCTATGTGATCTCCCTGTTTCTAGACTTCACTTTAAAATAAAGATCCATCTGGAATACCACCACCAGTTTAAGTTTTTAGAAATGCCTCACCAATAAAGTTACTCTCATTAAAATGAATGTCTAAAAAGTTCCAGTTGTCTTTCAGACTAGAAAAAATGATCCATGATGCTTAGCTGCATAACATATCAAATTTTAAGATCTTTTCCTCTTGAGCAAGAATTTTTAATAAACCACTTGGATAGTTCTTTTCTCTATTTTATTTCGACAATAGATAAATATTTCTTCCTCTAGTCTCTATTTCTCCTGGTCAAAGAAGCTAGAATAATCATTCTTTCTCTATTTCCAAAATAGATGAAATGTAGTTTTTAAAGACCTTCTTCATAAAACCCTTACAATCTACATTCATGTATTAACCTTTTTTCTAGTTTCCACATTTATATGGCATACTTAGACATTGTAGCATAGTTACTAGTAACTTTTTCCATAGACAATTCTCAGTGAAAGAGAACAGGACTTCTACATTTTGGAGATTTTTACAATTTATCATTGTGCTGGGTTGTGCAGGTCTTTACTGAAACTTGTAAACAAGCAGAGAGAAATCAGAGGAAGAATTTTTTTTTTCTGGCTTGTTTTAGTAGTATATAGAGCCAGGCATAGGTATTTTTTATCCTAATTATAGTGATTTATTAATGAACACAATAATATTCGAGTGACAATATTTGAACTAATAAATATAAAAGGAAAATCATTTTTAAAAACTCTTGTAATATTTGTGATATAGTAATATTTTTTCTGACTTATAAGGGAAATAAAAGTAGAATGCATTGATTTTGAATGTTGACAGGAAAAGTAAAAAGCATATTCCATTTACTGATGTTTTTATTCTTCAGGCAATCTTGCCTTTTAAACTTTTAAAAGCAGATGTCTGCTAAAGTCATAAGGTAGAATGAAAGATAGATCTTAGGAATCCATACCATTAGTAGCTCTTGGGCTATTCTCCCGTTGTTCGACTCAAAGGTACAAAACATTATTTTTTTTTTAATTTTTGATAAGTACTTTGACTAATATAAGAAATTACTATAATATAGCAATAAAACAGAATGGTATAGATGGTGTTTGTTAGTTGTGAATGTGTTACTATGAATGGCAAAGAGAAATCAAAGTTATAGATGGGTTCAAGTTTACCAACAACGCAGGGAGTTTATACCAGATTATGTAGGTAGAGGCAATGCAATCACAGGTCCTTAAATAGAGGAGGCAGTCACAGTGATGCAATGTGAGAAGGATTCAGTCCACCATTGCTGGGTTGGGAGATGGAAGGGAGACAGTTCTTATCAGTTAAGAAATGCAGGCAGCCTCTAGTCAGTAGAACGGACAAGGAGAAAGATTTTTTTTTTTTTAATAGCATCCATGTGATGATAATAACAATAAAAACATTCAGCAGATTTTGCCAAAAATTGTGATATATCAATTATAGAAGACTGATGAGGAAGGAAAGGAATACAGATTGTAAAAACTAAATATTCAATTCCTTAAAATAAAGTGAATAGATGATGTCTGAAATATATAAGTCAAGATACAGTCCTATCACATGTTATTTGAAGAAACAGATAAAAAATTTACTTCATGGGAGGAGGACACAAAATTAATAGGCTACAATTTTCTTTATTATAGTTTTTAATACTTTTTTTGGAGAGGTTTTTGCTATAGGGCACACGCGCTCGCCAGAAAGACAGACAGAGAGACAGAAAGTGAGAAATCACCCCTGGGGGGGATGGCCACACCCCAATCCCTTCTCCTCCATTCTCTTCTCGGGATCTTGGGCACACACGCACATGCACCCTGTGTGAGTTTAAGCCACTGGGTCCAGGACTCGAACCACGGTTGACTACATGGGAGTCCAGCGACATAGCCATTACACCAATGGCTGGTCCCTATAGTTTTTAACACTTTTTAGCCTTTGAACTTTGTGCACTTAGTATATTTAAAACTAAAACAAAATTTATGGTAATTTATAAAATATTAACCAATATTGTATATGTGTGATGACATATCAAAGAAAATTAAGAATGGTACAGCCACTAGCAGACCTGATCCTCATTTTCTGTTTTCTTTCCTTTAATAGCACATCTTCATAAATATTCTACTTATATTAGTTGTTTCTCTGCTTATTGGACTGTAACATTTATGAAGCAAGAGATATTATCTATTTTCATCACTCTTCTATCCCTTAGAACTTAAAACAATCCTTGCTACATATAAGGCACTCAGTAAGTAGAAATGAATAAATGTTCTTCTAAAACTTTACTGTAATATCTATATTTTTTAAACATAACAAACTTTTTTTGGTTATACAATCAGAAAAAAACAGAAGTCATTTCTATGTGTAGGGGAAAAAGAGCATGTTATCTAGGAAGAAAATAGGGAAGTGAAGCAGATGGTCAGGCAGCGGGAGATGGTTTCCTCCTACTTTGAGAGATGGTGACAGCTGAATCAAAGGGCATGATCATGAAAACTGCATTCAGGCCTTTGAAAGTCCAGGAGTTGAGCTATACAAAGAAGGGTCCAGGAAGACCAACGGTTGGTGTAATGGCTATGTTGCTGGACTCTCATGTAGTTGACCACGGTTCAAGTCCCAGACCCGGTGACTTAAACTCATGCTAGGCATGTATGAGTGCATGCCCAAGATTCCTAGAGGAGAATGGAGGAGAAGGGATTGTGGTGGGGCCATCCCCCCGGGGGGTGATTTCTCACTTTCTGTCTTTCTTTCTCTCTCTGTCTTTCTGGTGAGTGTCCTATAGCAAAAACCTCTTAAAAAAAAAAAAGAAGGGTCTAAGACAACACTTCAGAGCATTCAGAGCATGGTCTTATATCCTGACCTAGCTAATGAAGTAGACAGTGAATGGAGTTGGTGGAATGGTGGGGAAAGGGAGACATACCTGGTGTTTTTCCTAACTTGAGCTAGCAAGTTAAGGAGATTTGTGACTGCATTGGAAAATATTTTTATCCATTCTCTAGTTTGCTCAGCGGAGGCACTAGTTAACACCATCTAGAGTGAATGCATAGACTTACAATTTCTGATCTCACATATCAACTTGTTAAAATACTATTTACAATTAATTTAAAATACCTCATTATCATTCATACCTTCCGCACTTCAGTCCCAAATACTTTCTATCTCTACTTAATTATATTCCTGGATATACTCCACAGGTAATTTAGCAAGTATCCCCAACTCATGCTAAAGCATTTCTTTCAGCTGTTAGAATCCCTCTAAAGAACATCCATTGCTCCCCAAACACAGGAATTGTTTCAGTTAAAGAACAATGGGATTTGGCATTAGAGGTTGTCATTTATCCTGCTGTGCTCCAATTCTCCTGCTCTATCTCATCTTGAGAACTTTAAATAGCAAAATACTCTCAGATCTGTGTTGCCAGCCCTACCTAGCTACCTAGGAGCTTCTACCTGTTTTACTGGGTAGTCTGAGTTTTCTAATTCTTCCTACTGTAATTACCATTCTTTTATAGATCAGAAAAGAAAAATTGATAGAGCATGTTAGATATCACTTACTCCACTTTAAAGCATTGTTTTTGATCCATCATTTGTCAGTTTATTTCTCTTTAGGTAAATATCACAATAAGTCTCAAGTTCTATGCCATAAATAGTAAAAATAGCTCATTCTAACTTACTTTAAGATTTTCACTGGATTTTTTTTTAAATAAAACTCAGTTTTTTTTTTTTTTTAAAAAAGGCTTTATACCTGTGGTCCTAAAGTTTTAAGGCATATTTTAAGTTATCTAAGAGTTTGAAAATTCAGGTTATATCATTTGCCTCCCTCCCCTAATATCCTAATGCTCTTGTCTCTTAATACCTAAGATTTCCCTAGATCATTTTATAAAGGGACTCTAGAAAACTATTATAGTTGTATAAAAGGATGCAGGCACCACAAATAATCATAATGTCTGACCACTAAACTATAACCTTGTTAAAGTCATTTGGGGGACCAGCACATGGCCTGGTAGTTAAGGTGACTGGATCCTACGTGGCTGACTCCACAGTTCTAGTCCTGGACTGGCAGTGTGAGAAACTCACTGGGCACATGTGCACGCACATCCAAAATACTGAAAAAGAAGGAGACGTGAAAAAGAAGGGATGGCAGCATGAACGTCTCCCCATGAAGAGTGCTTTCTCACCCCCCACTCCCCTTCTCTCCAGTGAGAACAAGTATTCTCTTGCAAAAAATTTTATAAAAATCATCTTTGGAAGTAGCAATTTCATACTAATTAATACTAATTAGCATTAGTTATATCATTAAAATAATAATTTTATTCATTATAACATGGAATCACATATCTATATTGGGTCATGACACATTTTCGCATGGGAAAACATAGAAAAGATGTCAGGACTTTTCCAACAACCCAATACTTAATAGAAAAGTAAATAGGGGCCAGCTGATGGCTTGGTGGTTAAGGAGCTGGATTGCACCTGGATGACTGTGTGTTTTGAGTTGTGGACCTGGAAGCTTGGAAAATAGGCCAGACACCTGTGTCTGGGTGTCCAAAATCCTGAAAGGAGGGAGCAATAGAGGAGAAAGGACTGCAGCATGACCATGTCCTATGGAGAGTGCTTTCTTATTTTCCCTCTCTCCAGCACATGCATGCACCTTCTGGCAAATTTTTTAAAAAGAAAAGGAAAAAAAAGCAATTAAGAATGATCTGATGGCATAGTTGGCTAAGGAAAGCAGATCCCACGTGGCAGACCTGGTAGCCTGAAAGACACACCAGGTTGTGCATGCATGCCTAAGATCCCCACAGGATAAAGAGGGAGAGAAGAAAGGATCACAGCGTGACTGTGTCCCATGGGACATGCTATCTCCATTTTCCTTGCTCCTACTTTCTCTGTCTCTCAGGCAAGCACTCGTGCACTCTGGCAATTAAAAAAGGGATAGAAGGAAAGAAAATACAGCAGCAGTTTGGATGGGCTGAACATATCCCAGAGGATGCCCTTTTCTGCTGTTGTTGATAAACTCTATGGATACATTGCTTATGTTCACACAACCTAGAAAGGCCAACGTAAATAACAGTTCGTCCAGATACACGTTAAATCTCCCATGAGTTCCTTCATGGGAGTAAGTGATTGCCATCTGTAATATGAAAACCTTGGAGATGTACCCTAACTTCCCGTTAACCCAACTTCCTTACAAACAGGTTTCCACAGTTAAATTTTCAATAGAGGGAGATACATAAAATCATCTTTAAAGGGCTAGCCTGTTTCTTTTGAATAGCAAATATCCTACAGATTAATTTCCAAAGTTTTCTTACCTCTACAAAGATAAAGCAGGGGAAAATAGTGTAGCTCCTGAACTCTTGGCTTTGATGATTCGGAAACATATTTTCCTGTCAGGATAGAAGTAAAGAGTACAATGATTTTGAAACCCAGTCTGTACAAGGCTACATGTCTGTAATAAATTCTCATTACAAAGCTAATTTTGTCTTTACCAGGAGCTGACATTGTACATCCTGAGTTACTGTTACGGGAACATCAATATCTTCCACTTGTGTTACACATAGCATCTACAAGAATCTGTCCTTTTTTATTTATTTTAGGTTTTTGCTATAGAGCACATGCACTCACCAGAGAGAGAGAGAAAAAAAAATGGGGGGGAAATGAGATATCACCTCTCAGAAGGGCTGGCTACACTGCAATTCCTTCTCCTCCATTCTCCTTTTGGGGTTTTAGGCATGCATGCACATGCACATGCATCTGACTTGATTTTTAAGCCATTGGATCCAGGACTTGAACTGTGGTTGACCATGTGATAGTCTATAGCCTTAACCAGTACACCACCTGCACACCCCAAATCTGTCCTTTTTAAAGGCTACCACTGGCTTAAAAGATCATTAAACTTTGGGAACCAGCAGTTAGCGTAATGGTTATGTCGCTGGACTCCCACGTGGTCGACTGCGGTTCGTGTCCCGGACCCGGTGGCTTAAAACTCACGCCGGGCGCGTGTGCGTGCGTGCCCAAGATCCCGGGAGGAGAATGGAGGAGAAGGGATTGCGGCGTGACCATCCCCCCTGGGGGGTGATTTCTCGCTTTCTGTCTCTATGTCTCTCTCTGTCTGTCTGGCGAGCGCACGCGCCCTACAGTGAAAATCTAAAAAAAATTCTTTTACCTTTTTTTTTTTTTTTTTTTGGAGAGGTTTTTGCTATAGGGCGCGTGCACTCACCAGACAGACAGAGAGATAGAAAGCCAGAAATCAGGGATGGCCATGCTGCAATCCCTTCTCCTCCATTCTCCTCTCGGGATCTTGGGCATGCATGCACACGCACCCAGCGTGAGTTTTAAGCCACCAGGTCCAGGACGCGAACTGCGGTCGACTACATGGGAGTCCAGCAACATAGCCATTATGCTAACTGCTGGTCCCATAAACATTTTCATCACCATCTTAGGGCAGGCCTAACTGGGTGGCTTACATTTTACTACATCTATGGAGGAGTAGGCATTATGGTTAGGAATAGTGTGCTGAAGTTCACGGGGACTTCCCATAGCCACACCATCCCCTCCAGTTCTGTTCCTGCACCTCTCACAAACCCTTAACAAAATTAAACATCTTGGATGGCCTCTTTTCAACAACCCCACTGAATGTATTCCTGTTCCCAAGAATATGGTGAAGGAGGAGAAGATTCTAAATTCTGAGCTGCAGCAGGAGTGCAGAGTCCCAGGAGCTTCCACACGACCCTACTATATACTTTGGAAACTTCAAAATAAAGTGTTCATAATATAAAAACTACCTGATAAGGTATACATTGATCAAAATGGTGAAATCATCTATGTAGAATTTTCAATTAACATTTTAATCATGATCCTTAGGAAAAACACTCAAGTAAGTAGTTTGACCTTTTTTAGACAGCCAAGTAGGCAAAACCAGAAGAATTTACAGAGCCAAGGTTGAATATTTATATGTAAAGACAGCGTAGAATGATAAGCAAAATCAATATGTACCTGTAACTCATCAAAAGACAAAAATATTTAAATTTCTCTGTGGATGAAACTGAAGTAGTGACAAAGTGTAATATTTTTTCCTGTGTAGCCGTATCATGACCAGGCCCCAATGGTGATGTGTCCTGCATTTTAAGTTCAATTACTGTATGCATTTGAGGTCAGCCTCCTTACTGAGAGAAGCCAAACCACCACTCTCTTCATAGTTCAATAGTCATCAATAGAATGACTCACTTTAGGAGATATTTGGAAATTATGCAGTGGAATTGAGTTGTCATAATAAGTTGGATCCCTTATTGGCATTTAGGGACAATGACCAAAAATGTTACTAGGTTCTGTAATACACAGGATAGTTTTACACGCAATGAAGAATTGTCCTGCATCCTGTCCCACTTCCTAATGTCCCACTAGCTTACACTCACTTTAGATACATCAGTAATCATTCAGTTGGTAATAACAGCAGTGCAAGAACTTATGTCAAAATTCCAATATTTCAAAAGAAAGTTACTATGGATAGATAAGCATAAATGAAATAAAGACATTGTTTCACAATTATCAAAATTCTACCTATGTGAAACATTCTGTTCATCGAAGATCATTTCCCTGCAATGTACTGCCCCCTTCTCCCTTTCTCTCTCTCTCATGGAAGAAATAAGTGAATAAATAAACTTAAATTTTTAAAAATTTATTTCTATATACATGTTTTAATTTGGGGGCATAATGACAAGAAATCTGGGTGCTGACAACGTATGTTCAAATTATTTATTTGTTTTGGGGATGCACATATTTTTCAGTTTTCCTGTGACATTTTTACCAGCGCCTTGGAAAGAAATGGCAGGATGGAAGAAATGGAGTAGAAGGAAATGCCTACCCTCCCACTGCTTGATAGGGGAGGGATGGAGCTGACACTAGAGAAAGTAGCTGGGCTTTGGGCTTTCTTGCCAACACCACATTCAAGAAGGCCACCTTGTCAGACTGTGATATTCAAGTAGCAAGAGAATGCAGGGAAGGACACCTTTGCTGAGTGCCAGGGGATGTGGAAGGAGTAGAGGAGCTTCTGAACTTCCTTGCATAAAACTTTACATCAGTCCTCAGAGGAAAACAGCTGACCGTGAATTAGCGCTGCCATAAAACATTCATCTTAACTGATGATGAAATCAAATGAGAGCCCTCAAAATTTAAGATGAGAGCAAGAAGCTGACACTGGGACTTGCCAGCTGTGGGTCATGCGGCCCTCAGACACCTGCTGCACCCCAGCACTATCAGCCAGTGCTGCCCAGAGCTGCCGTTCCCCAATGTCTCCCTCCTTCTCTCCAAATATAATATAACATGATGTAATCTTTTAGGAAATTTAAATTGCTCCATGAATGAGTGATAGAAAAAGAAGTATGATCTTTATTAAACTGGAAGGAAAATGATGATTAATTCTGCAAGGGCATATTGCAGACGTCATTGTAAATACTTTAAGAGCTTGAGATAGGTTACCAGAGTCCTCCTTTTGAAAGGATGACATGGCTCTTCAGCCTTTGGTGCTTGTTGTTGGACATTTGATGCATCGATAAAGAGAAACTTTTGATCATTTTTCTATGATGATTCGTCATACTGCTCATAAAGCTAATAAATTTTGGTTTATTTCTTTTTAAATTCAGTGCAAGTTATGAAGGTTTTTGAGGTTTTAAATAAATTCAAATGCTGGACTGAACTATAACATGGCAGCAGCAAATGATCTGTGAATGAAAAGGCTGGACTAATGTATCTAATGTTTCAGAATAAAAAATTTTAGAAGTTAAAATTAAATAAGCCAAGAAAAGTTTCTGGGGGAAAGTTTGTCAGAGTATTGAGTTGTTGGAAAAGTCATGACACATTTTTTGCACAAAAAAATAGAAAAAAATACATCATGACTTTTCCCACCGAATAGTTTTCAGAAATGTTTTATTCTCCTTTAGCTTATGTAATATGTTTCATTATATGCGTACATGGCTAAAGCCTTGTGATCTGTGCTTAAGCTTTAATTGCTATTTGAGAGCTAGTCAGTCTGTAGGAATTGAAGCATTTGCTGACACTGCATAAGTGAGTAGTGGCTTAGAATTGCCTCCAAATTCTTTGATGCACTTTCGAGAAGTGAAGCCATATTCCCTCTCCTCAGAAGTGTGGCCTCCACTTTGTGACTCCCTGCTAATGAGTGGACTATGGCAGAAGTGATGGTGTGAGGCTTCATAAACCCACTGTGGCCTCCTGCTCACTTGTGTACTATTACATTGCTGGGTGTGGAGCAAGTTAGCTCCCAGGCTTGAGAAGAAACCCATGTGACCAAGAACGTGGGGGTCTTGCAAATGAATCCTCTGTTCACAGCCAGACCTTCAGAAAACTGAGCTTTTGCCTTTGTCCTAAGAGCAATAACACGGGAGACCTTGAGCCAGAACCACCCAGCTGAACCCCTCCCAGATTCCTCACTTTCAAAGTCTATGAGATAATGACTGCATTGTTTGAAGTCAACATTTTGGGGTAATTTTTCACATAGTAATAGATAACTACTTCAATTATTAACTATGATTTATTGATTTACTTATTAGATAATAATAAGATGAAAGTTGTTTTAATTTGTTTTTCTTTTTTTGCCAATTGTTTTAATAAAGAAATACCCATCCTGTGGATGAATACCTAAGAGTAAATGTCAATTCATTATTATTTTTAATTTTTTTTTCACAGAGTGTGTGTGCTCTCCAGAGACAGAGAGATAGGGAGAGGGAAAGTGAGAAAATAACCCAGATGGAGGGTGATCATGTCATAATACCTTATCTTCCATTTCTCCCTCCTTTCAGGATGTGGGGTATGCATGCACACACACCCAGGATGTTTTCTAAGCCAAGTCTAGGATGTGAACTGTGTGGTCAGCCATGTGTGATCCAGCTGCTTTAACCACCAGGCCACAGGATGGCCTATTCTTTTTTCTTTTAATTAACAATTAAATAAAGCATCTGAAACCAAAAACAAGGAAGAAGGACAAGAATGTAAAATAGGAAGGAAGAGAAAGAGAAAGAGAAAAGGGAAGCAGGGGAAGGAAAGACTGCTGTCAGTCAATCCCCTGCAGGTGGCATGGTGCCTGGTGACTTCTGCTTGAGTCGCGGCTTTATCAATCACAATGAGCCTTGTGCTTATCAAGTAGTGCCTATGATACTGCATTTGCTCATCTATTTCATGAGTGTAATAATACTCAATACACAAGTTCATTTTGAGGAACAACAACAAAAAAAACCCTTGTGTACAAAAAGCACATTTAAAAAATTTTTTACCACAGGTCACATGCTGTTGCCAGAGAGATACAGAGAGAGAAAGTGAGAAATAACCCCCCCCCCCCAGGGGAAAGGCCACACTGCACTTCCTTCTTCATTTCCTGGGATTTGGGGCACTCATGTGTGCACCCAGCTTGTTTTTCAAGCCACCAGATTGAGACTCTCCCCACCCTTTATTTATTTAATTAACTATTTTCTTTTTACATTTGACCACTGTGTATATTTACATATTACCAAATTAATTTAACCATCATGAATACACTGTATATTGGTTCAGTCAAAGATATTACCATACATATTATAATCAACAGATTTCTTTCCATTTTGTGTCTGTTAAATGTTTTGCTTCTTTCTTCTTCACCTTGATTCCCTCCCTCTAATCCTCCCCCATTTCCCACCCTCCTCCCACACTGTCTCCACTATTACCATTGCTCCTCCTGCTTTTATACTTTCCAATCTTTCAGTTTCTGCCATAGAGTGATGACATTTGGTATATACTGAGTGAAGACATACAATGCTTCTCTTTCATAGTCTGGCTTGCTTTGGTTAGCAGTAAATTTTCCATATTTGCCCTTTTTCTATCAAATGCCAGGGTTCTATTATTTATGGCTGAGAAATATTCCATAGTGTTATCTGCTTTTTCAATCCATTCATCTGTTTGTGGATATTTGGCTTGGTTCCATGTCTGAGCAATTGTGGATAATGCTACAATAAACATGGATGTGCAAGTGTTTTTCCAGCTGAGCGTTTTCTGTCCTTTGGGTAGCTATCCAGTAGTGGAATTGCTGGACCATATGGTAGTTCTATCTGTAGGTTTTGGTAGAACCTTCAGGTTGTTCTCCACAGTAGCTGGACTAATTTACATTCCTATCAACAGTGTAGAAGAGTTCCCTTTTCACCACAGCCTTGCCAGCACTTATCATTCTTTATTTTTTAATCTTACCCATTATGACTGGGGTTAGGAGGTATCTCATTATGGTTTTGATTTGTATCTCCCTTATGATAAAGGATGTTAAGCATTTTTTTATATGCTTGTTGTCTGTTCATATTTGTTCCTTAGAGAGTTGTCTGTTCAACTAATTTGACCATCTTTTAATTGGGTAGATCTTTTTTTTTTTTTTTTTTAGGTAAGCTATTTGAGTTCCCTGTATAAGCAGGTTATCAGTCCCTTATCTGAAGCATAGTTTGAAAATATATTCTCCCATATCAAAGGTTGTCAACTCACTCTAATTACTGTTTCTTTTCCTTGGCAGAAGCTTTTTAATCCAATGAAATCCTACATGTCTGTTTTGGGAGTTATTGCCTATGCATTGGGGATATTGTTTAAGAAGTCTTGGCCTACTCCTATTTCTCCAAGAGCTTCCCCTGTGTTTTCTACCAATAGTTTTATAATTTGAGATCTTCAGTTGGATCTTTGATACATTTTGAGTTGATTTTTCATAATGGTGAGAGATAGGGGTCAAGTTTCATCTTTCTGCAGGTGGATACCCAGTTTTTCTAGCACCATTTACTAGAGAGGTTTTCTTTTCCCTACTGAATTGACTGCTGTGTTTTGTCAAAAATCAGTTGACAGTATGTTTTGGGATTTATTTCTGTAGTCTCTATTCTGTTCCATTGGGCCACATGTTTGTTTTGGTGCCAGTACCACACTATTTTGATTATCACAGCTTTGCAATATATTTGGGGGTCAGGAAGTGAGATACCTCCTACTCCACTCTTCTTGCGCAGAATTGCTTTGGCAACATGGTTTCTTTTATGATTTCAGACAAATGCTGATTGTTTTTTCTAAATCTCTGAAGAAAGTCTCTGGTAATTTGATTGGGATTACATTAAATATGTGGATTAACTTGGGTAGAATTGATATTTTGATTATATTAATTCTAATCCAGGAACATGGGTTGTCCTTCCACCTTTTTTGTGTCATTTTCAATTTCTTTTCTTTTTTTTAAATGTTTATAGTTTTCTTTGCAGAGATCTTTGACTTCTCTAGTTAGGCTTACTTGGGTAATTTATACTTTTTGTAGTTATTATAAGTAGATTGCTTTATTCAGTTCTATCTCAGACTGTTCATTGTTGATGTATAGAAATGCTACAGATTTTTATGTATTGGTTTTGACTTTAAACACAGAGTGAGCCATATAGGATCTAGCCTTAACCATCATACCACCTGCTGGCCTCAAAGAGCACTTTTTAAAGTACTGTCTACTCCATGCAGGCTGTGGATATGGGTCCTGGTTCTCCAGATTTCAATCCCAACCAAACTGATGGCTTCCACCTTCCTGTCCACTGAAACTTCATTTGGAATCTATATGATAGGAAAAGAGGGAAACTATATTGTCTAGGTGTTGTAGATTGGATTGTGTACCCCCAAAATTCACAGACTCAAGTTCTAACTCCTGGTACCTTAGAATATGACTATATTTGTAGACAGGACCTTTGAAGAAGTGATTAAGGTGAACTGAAGTTATTGAAATAGGCTCTCACTCAATCTGACTGGTGCCCTTTTAGAAGAATTGATTAGAACACAGACACATACAAAAAGAAAATCGTGGATGTGGCCATTTGCTAGCCAATAAAGAGCCTTTCATAGAAACTGATTCAACCAGCACCTTGACCTCATATTCTGGCCACTAGAACTATGGGAAAATAAATCTCTATTGTTTAAGCCACTCAGTTTTTGATAGGGGGTACAGCCACCCTAGCAAGTTAAACTAGGTAATAGCTACAAGGTGTGAGAGTGGAGTCTCAGAGGCTATTTCAAATTCAAGCATTGTTCAACTGTTTAGATTTGGAACTAGCTAGTATCTAGGTAGCAGTTTTATGGTGAGATGATTATGAGATTGAGGGTGTCCTTAAAACTGTTACTAGCAGTATAATCTTGAAAAATACTGTACATCGCTATAAAATAAATTGAAAAGTTGAAAAAACTATTCAACTTATTCAAATGTAAGTTATTTGAAAGTTTTTTTTTTTTTTTCTACTTGGGAAATTTTTACATTGTTCACATGGAAAGTAATATACACAGAAAAATCTACCTAATTTGCTTATGGCTTATTCAGTGTCAAATTTAAATTCTTGAGTCATTTTCCTTGTGGGTGCCAGTGGAATGCTAATTAATGTTAATATTAGTCTCATAAAAACATAATTAGAGAGGTGAATCTGATGTTTATTCTATTCCCCAAATCAAACAATGTATCGTATTAGAAATGACTTAGGAAGATCAATCATTTGACTTGACAATAACTACTAGTCATTTGTGCAAGAATTTGAAAGGGGAATGGATAGTATTACTACTTTTATAATATTATTGTGTTCTTAGAGTATGTGAATATCAGAAGAAAAAAATATGTTTTCAAGGCAAAATTAATATAATTATATTGTACCAATGCAATCCTATTATTTCCAGAGGCTCTGTAATATTAGTCTACTTTTTATAACCATTTATATATTGTTTTAATACCCTATTCTGAATTAATTGATTTACATTAATTGTCCTTCTGTGCTCCAAGCACTGCATAAATTTGAATGCACCCAATATAAGGAAATAAGTGCATTGACTATTGATTGCAACTTCTATTGAAGAATATCAAAAAGATATTAAAGTCTTCAATAACTCCAAGAATGTTGTGTGCTCTAGGGTACTGTCATAAGGGGTTGTATCTAATTTCAGAGAATATTGGCTAGATTATCTTTTCACCAGCCCACAGTAATTTAACTGGTAGCTTGTATGCTGCATTTTCTTAAAAAGAAAGAAGTGAGAGGAAAAGAAAAAACTACTTGAAAATATAAAAGTTTCCTCTTCATCAGGTTCTAATCTTGATTTTCAAATTAAGAGGTCTCTGAGGTTTGAAAATAGTGAGTGAATGTGTTAGCTTTCCAGGGGATAGAGAAGAACGTGTAAAACGCCACTGGTTTCATAGTGAATCCTTAAATACAAGTGTTTTCACTGATCATCCCAGGAAAAGACTATTTCCTTATTATTTCCTCAGTTTTTAAGACAAGTATATTATTTAGGACTTTTCAACTGCTGTTTTATAGCTCTAAACCAATAGTAGCTTAAACAAAAAAGAATCGTATTTTCTTAGTAGTCCAGGTGCGCACAGTCTAGGGCTGATAAGGCAGCTCTACAACATTGAAGCTCCAGGCTCCTTCTGTTATCTTGCTCTGTCATCTCAAACTGTCTCTTTCATCTATTTGTCCACTATGGCTCTTTTGCACCGTGTCTGCTTTCTGGGGAACAGATAAGAGGAAAGCTGTGGAAGTAGAATATGTTCTCTTCTTTTACGGAAATGAGCAACACTTCCAGATGGGCCAGAACATAATCCGGAGGCCAGAGGGAGCTACAGGGGAGGCTGAGAAATGTGCCCCATTGACACTGCTACATATATATATATATATATATGGTATATACTATATTATAAAGGATGATTGGATTTTTTTTTCCTTCACAAATCTTAATCCTGATTTTAGGAATGTTGTAAACTCAAACCATGTCTTTAGGCTTTGGGTAAAATTCATTATCTCTAAAAAGTGGAACAGTGTAGCTGATATCCAGCAGGATACTTTGGCTGCTTTACAGTGAATCCGAAAGCCTCATTGTAATTTCAGAGCTGTGGTCATATAAGAGTTGTCATAACTTTTTTTTTTTTTAATAGGAAACAGTATAAGCTTAGGCAACATCACTTTGTAAAGAAAGAACAGCACTATAGATTGTTGCTGATCATTATGGTTTTCTTTTTGGTCCAGATTGGACTAATCTTAGCTAATCTTAGTTCCTCTACC
Source organism: Tupaia belangeri chinensis (assembly GCF_000334495.1). Lineage (NCBI taxonomy): Eukaryota > Metazoa > Chordata > Mammalia > Scandentia > Tupaiidae > Tupaia > Tupaia belangeri. Next base: position 3,745,789 of record NW_006206544.1, read on the forward strand.
AGTATGTTCATTATGACAATCTGAATTTTCCATTAATACAGTTCTAATTTCTACTTGATCGATTGAAAAAATGCTTTATTTTTCTGACCATAACCAAATTTAATTCTCCTTATAATTAAGTGTAAAGGAGAAAGTAAAAGAATTACATAATTTTGTCATCCAAAATAATTCCTGTTAGCATTCACTTTGGTATATATTATTCTAGACTTGGTCAATGCATGTAGACTGTGAACCAGGAAGTTCATTACACATTGCCTTAAGCGCATGTTATTTGGTAACTACGGTACTGTTCAGGGTCCTTAGGGAAACTCCTGTAGGTGGATTACTTGGGATCCCCTAAACTTGGGGACGGCTGGCTTCCTTGCTCCTCTACTTCATGTGTAACATCACAGTCTCATCTCTATCTACCCCAAGGTAATACAACACCTTGTTTTGGGGATGCTTAAAACTGTTATGACTTTATTATTCCTTTGTGATTAGCTCAATATATAAATTAAAATTTGTGGAAAGATTTGCTCTCCTTCAGCCATCAGATTTGTAATAACTAAAAATGGGACTTGTAATGCAGCAATTCTGAGTCTTTCTCCTTTGGATGCTGAGTGCTCATTGTTGGGCCGTTTACCTTCTGACTGGTATGAAATCTGTATACTATCTATGCAACTACACATCCTGGGGATATGCAAGAAAAGGAGGACAGGGGAAGTTAGATGGCGGCAAAGCAGTATGCAACACTTTTGTGAGGCTAATCCAAGTGGGAATGTTCTGCGTTTGTGTCCAGAGACCTCCCTGGATACACCAGGTATGATGCACTTATGACCTGGGCTTAGTGAGACTGGGGTGGATCATGGCATGAATACCCTGTTGGAAGTATTTCTCTCTACCTCTGTGTTCTCTCTCTCTCCCTTGCTCAAAGAATGAATGAATGAATGAATAAAATAAAATTTTAAGAAAGACATTTTTTTTCTCCCCCTTTTAACAAAAAAGTAAGTTCTTTCATAGGGACTTCATTCCTTAGTTGATGTCTAGCTAAGTAAGTTGTTACAGAGAAATTTTATGCCCATTCTTAAGGAAGTTTCATTTTTCTAGTGTTCTAAACTTTTTTTTAGTAAGCAAGGCCTTGTCTTTTATCATTCAATATTACTATTGAAAAGTTCATTGTAATTCTATTTCTCATTTTCCTTAGATAGTCAATTTTATTCTATTTTAAAATGCTTTCATGGACTTTTAGGATCTTCTTCCTGGTTTAAAAAATATATATATACATATGTGCCTAAGTATGGGTCTTTTTTTATTAATATGGGTTGATAATTTTAATCTAAAGACTTCTTTTTTTAAAAGTTAAGACTGTTAAATACTAATAAATTATTTCTCTGACTAATATCTCTCCTGTATTATTTTTGGTCTTTCTCTGAAATTATTTTAATGTACATTTGGTCTTCTTATTTGAGTTTCCATGTTTTTAACTATCTTTTCAGTTATCATTTTGTCTTTGTATTCTACATTCTGGGATATATTCTCTTACCCCATTAAGTATTTTCTGTATTTGTAGAAATCTCATCTTGAGATAACAGGGTGTATAACTTACAATACCCCTTCTCATCCACATATACATAAAAATTATATGTTGAAATATTCAGTGTGTAAGCTGAATAACGTGATTGAATGTATAAAATAAGATGAAATTTTAAAAATAATAAAAAATTATATAGTATAATTTTCACAACTAACATGAGTTTGTCATTGAATTTTAAGTAATTGTCTACTGCAACTATATAAAAGCACACAGTTAGAACTGGCTAAGATCCGATCTTCAGTGCAGTAAAATAAAGTAGAATTTCATGAATGATTTCTAAATGAATATAAGTAGACTGAAATAAGTTGAAAATGCTGAGAAACTTAAAATGAAATATGAAAAATTTAAATTCACAGTTGAGATCATAAACAGCAGAATCAAAATACCAGAAAGACAACTTAATGACAGAGACCAAACTGGCATGCTATTCTAGAATACAGATGTAAAAAAAAATTGGAAATAAAATAGATAATGGAGAACAGAAAATGGAGAACTACAATATGTATTACAGATTTTTTTCAAAGAAATAGATTAAAGTTCAGTACCCAAATCTCTTTTTAGGTGCGGTTTTTCTCAGGAGCTGAACTAGAAATAAATTCAGTGCTGATACTTTTTGGAGGAAAACAAGCCATTACTCTTTCTGCTTCACTCGATTGCTTGCCTACAGAATTTTTCCAGATACATAATTGGTGAGATGAAGAAGACCCCAGGGCCACTGCAGCTGCTTAGACCTGGGGAGAGAAGCCTAGGATGGCTCACCGTAGACATTGGGCCAATGTATTTTTCTCTTTTTATTGGTGCATATACATTCTAGATTCATTTTTTTTCTTGCTATTACAGCAGTAGACTTGGAGAGATCAGACCAGGTCGAAGACTTATCAGCAGTCTACCTTATATAATGGGCAAAGAGATTTCGCCATGCAATGACTTTTTATTCCTTGGAGAACTAGACTCACATAGGGTTTAGGACTAACTTTAAGCTATAGTTGAGTACTTTACTGTGTTCTTTGTCCACATTGTTCCCTACGAACACTGTAGCTCTCCTTTGTGAAACTTGTCAAGGTATACATGACTGTTTAAGTCCATGTATGTTTGTTGAGGATTCTAGATTCCTTTGAGAACTCTTACGATCTATTATTTCCTTTTAAAGTGGTAGTTCAATATGGAATAAATAGAGCAAATGATATTGGTATATAAACAGGGTTTCATATTTGAGTGGTAAATATTCATTAGTGAATCTGAGACTCCTGCAAGATCTCTGGGAATGGGAAACACGTCTTCAGAAATCTTTCACTGAAGTGTAGACTGAATTCTATATGAATGGAAATTTAAATTCATGATAATCTCATTTTTTTTCTTCAACTTTAAGAAGAAATCACATTTATTCAGTAGTAAAAGTATTCATTCTTCTTTTCCTGTTCATTGATAAAGTGATAAATTCCTCTATTCATATAGAATTC
>NW_006206544.1:3748852-3760475 GCF_000334495.1 Tupaia belangeri chinensis
GCTCACATCCCAGACACCTTTAGGGATTATTTAATATCCACTGAATACCCTAAAAAGAGAAACGAAAGCTGAGTGTCTTTTCAGATGTCTCTCAGTCAGTACTCACAGATCACAACAGATTGGCTCCTTTGCCTGACTAAATTCCAGAGATGAGGGTTTATCAAATGTTCAAACCAGGACAGATTTGAAAAGTAAGAAAAATATGCATCAGAAAAACAATAGAAAGCCACATGAAGTATGAGAGGTTGCTACAATTCTGATATCCTGCTTGGCCCCAAGTGAAGGTTTAGAAGTTAAAGAATTGATAAGGGAAATTATCTCAATTAACTGAATAGTTTTTGTTTGTTTGTTTGTTTTGTTTTGTTTTTAATTTGCCATAGGGTGCATGCACTCACAGGAGTAAGGCAGAAAGAGAGAGAGAAATAGAGAAAGTGAGAAGACACTTCCAAGGGAGAATGACCATGCCACAGTTCCTTCTCCATTATCCTCTTGGGATTTCGGATATGCACATACACGTGCCTGGTGTTTCTCAAGCTCCCAGGACCAAGACTCCAACAGTCAGTCATGTGGGTTTCAGCTGCCTCAGTCACCCTGCAACTGGCTGGGCCATGAAGAAAAAAATTCTAAGGCAACCAATCTAGTGCCATCCGTTTTTGCTTGGCAAAACATGTTAGCTCCTAAAGGCTAACATGTGGAATAGAAAGCTTAATTACACGTGCCTGGTGTATCTCAAGCTCCCAGGACCAAGACTCCAACAGTCAGTCATGTGGGTTTCAGCTGCCTCAGTCACCCTGCAACTGGCTGGCCCATGAAGAAAAAAATTCTAAGGCAACCAATCTAGTGCCATCCGTTTTTGCTTGGCAAAACATGTTAGCTCCTAAAGGCTAACATGTGGAATAGAAAGCTTAATACTATGCACAATTCACAGGTGAAAGGAGCTAAACTTGCCCAATGTCAGATGGCTAATGTTTGAGCTGGCATTATGAATTTCAAGGCCATGTACTTTCTGCTGTAACAGCTCATCTCACAAATACAACAAAATACCATGAGGGGCCAGCCCTGTTTAGTTAAGGGAGCCAGTTCCCACATGACCTGACATGCAGTTTGAATCCTGGACCGTGAGCTTGAAAAACATGCTGGTCACAAGTTTGTACATGCTGCAAAATCCAGATAGGATGAAGAAATGGAGAAGGGATCATGGTGTGACCACAGCCCACTGGGGGATGCTTTCACCCTCTCTCTTTCTCTCTCTGGCGAGTACATGAGCCTTCCGGCAATTAAAAAGATCTTGTGGGTAAGTGCTGGGATGCAGATAAGCATAAGGGCCTGCTGTTTCAAATAGTTTGGGGAGACCGAGTCATGAAATAGTTACCTAGGTCAATATTTATAAATTAAACACTCAGAACATATTCATGTCTCCTAGAGTAGCAACCACCACAGACTGGAAAGACATAAACAGTGTAATTTTTTTAAAAATCATGTATTTAATCTTATTTATTTATTCATTCATTTTATTTATTCATTCATTTATTTTAATTTAACCAGAGAGAGACACAGAGAGAGAGTAATTTTTTAAAAATCATGTATTTAATCTTATTCATTCATTCATTTTATTTATTCATTCATTTATTTTAATTTGACCAGAGAGAGACACAGAGAGAGAGAGGGAAAGGAAGCCACCAGGCCCCGGACTCAAACCATGGTCGGCCATGTGGGAATGTCCAGCACCTTAACCACCATGCCACCCGCTGGTCCCCAACAGTGTAATTTTTTTAAAAAAATGGTGCTATATTAAGAAAAAAAATCACTCAATCAAGTGATTGTTAATTCTCATTTTTAGAGAGCTGCATGGAGATACTGACGTCTGACGGTATCTCCTCCCATGGAGATACAGGAAATGAGGAGGATAGGAAGGCTAAGAAGTCTTCAATGCAAGATGACACAGCGTAGCTCTCATTTATGAAAAAAAAAATTCCCATAAAATAAATAATCTGGCCTACATTGTAGCTCTCATTTATGAAAAAAAAAAACAAAACCAATTCCCATAAAATAAATAATCTGGCCTACATGTATACTTTAAGGGTTTTTAAATTTTGTTTTGTTTGTTTCATTTTTAAAATCAAATGCTCCCAGATTGAGCGGGATATTGTAGAGAAAATGCTGAGAGCCCAGCTGGTGCCTCCAGGGAGAGATGAATGATTTGCCAGCAGCTGGGAAACCTCATGTGAGAGCTGATAGGTCAAGATCACAAGCGGATAAACCCACCTCTGCTCCCACCCCCATGGGATTTCAATTCATTCAGGTCTTAGTTTGCTACTGACCCAAATAAAATGTATGAGAAACTGTCTTCTTTTTTTTTCCCCCCTCTGTGTTTTATTTTCTTTCTTTTGTTTCTATGAATCATGTATTCACAAGGAAATTGGATGATATCAAAACTCACATATCCCACAATGTAATTATTGCATTCAACAACAGTCTCTTCATACATAAGGGATTACTTCATCTTCCTATTGGGGTCACCCATCTGGCTGTCGTGGTGAGACAAAAGCCGTTTTAACAAGAAGACTCCTTTTGGTCTGAGTAAATGCAAACCATCTAGAGAAACCTCAGGCAGGGTTAAAAGTAACTGACAATGCGACTTGCCGTTTTATCTTTCTCCACCCCCTCTGTAAGTAAGCCAATTCTCCCTTACAGATATGGACCAAGGAAACGAAGCTTAACACTGATCTGTAGTGCTTCTCTAGTGTATGACGCAGTGCGTGTACATTATTTCTTTCTTCCAAGGATAAAAACTGCCAGCAATTGTCTGCTGTCCTCGACTACAGGCAGTCTTCCTCCTCTTTTCACTTTTACCCATCGTGCTGATTTTTTACTTTGGTTTTATTTTTCTTTTATCAGATTCAGTTATGGTTCTGCAACTTCTACTTCATCTCTTATTCCCTTTCAAATAAACATCCAAGTAGAAATAATCGTCTTTGCTTCTAGAGAATAGAGTGGTTACATTGGTGGGATTTCCAAAAAATTAATAGGTAAATATAAGACCTCTGGTTTAGAAGTCTCTTTTAGAATAAAGCCAATCATTAGCATAGTTCATAAGTAAGCATTCAGTAAATATTGGTTAAAGGAAATAAATGGAACAGACGACAAGCTCAGTTTTCTTGTCCTTTCTGTCAATCTATGCTCTATCTTCAAACTTAACCCCTCCTAAATGCCATCCAGGCAAAACCCACACAGCTGTTTATTTGTCTACTTGACATCCCTTGATATTCAACTTAGTGGAGAAAGAACATTAATATTTATCAGGTACCTACCAATGTCAGACACCAAGTGAAGCGATTTCCACATGCTATATTTAAGTACTCACAAAATGTCCTTTTTTTAGAAATGATAAGATAGTGACTCACAGTGGTTAAGGTAAGATTTTCTATTTCACTAAGAGTAGACAAAATTGGAAGAGATTATTGCTTCCTACAGAACAACTTAAAAGATGGATAGACTACAAAAATTACAGTTTTTTAACACCCAACAGAGAGGTGAGGTACACAATAAAGTTAATGAAACAAAATTTCAGAGCATCTTCTAAGAGACAAGGCATACCTGCATCTTCTGATACATTAATTCTGGAAAGCACAGTGGTTGAACAAGCCCAACATAAATGGTGACATTTACTAATCTTGAAAGTGCATACAGGGCCTAAATGACCGATTAGAATACTGAGGAGCTCCAGTTACAGAGCAGGTCTGGACCCACCAGTCTGTTCTTTCCCAGAGAAGAAGATCAGAGAGAGATTTATAGAAAAATGAAATCATTGAGTAAGGCTTTTGGTTGATATAAAAAGCAGGACTGCAAGACACTGATACATCTTAAGATTTTTATTGATTCTTAAATCAACCAAGTTCTGCTTCAGAGAAAATCCTAATTGGGTCCTCAAATGATTTGGAACCAGTGGTGCCCTGAAATTTGTTCAAACTGTGGCTCCTCCTATACCCAATTTAATTACACATTATAGGAAGAAGCATGCCATGTAGTGGGGATAATTTCATGAACTTCAATTTCTACTATTCTTTCAAAATACAGAATAAATAAATTACAAGATAAATTACAAGACATTCAAAGAAGCATGAAAATGGAACCTATTCTGAAAAGACAGAATGATCAGTAAAAGCAGACCCAAAGATACCTGAGAATTAAAGACAAAAACTGAAAATAGCTTAAAAAACTATTATAAATATCTTAAAATGTTCTTGGAAAAGGTGGGAAATAAGCATGAATAGATAGAGAATTTTAGAAAATAAATAAACAGGGAACCGGCAGTTAGCATAATAACTTTGTCGCTGGACTCCCACTTAGTCGACAGCGGTTAACATCCCGGACCCGGTGGCTTAAAACTCACGCCGGGCGCATGTGCATGCATGCCCAAAATCCCAAGAGGAGAATGGAGGAGAAGGGATTGCGGCATGACCATCCCCCCTGGGGATTGCCCAAACCAGCCTCAAGTTTAGGATTTTTTGCCTTAGGTGTCCCAATTTGCCGGGATTACAGGTATATGAACACTGTGCTCGGCCTTTAAATTGACTAGGAATTGAACCTAGGCTTCTCATGTGATCCCAGGCTGCAGAATGCAGCATCTTTGCAGCCTACATTCACCACAGCTGAGCCCTATTGCACTTCTTTGATGGAACAGATCAGGAGTATCAAAAATCAAATATTTCTGTGGCCAAGGAGTTTCACCGTATTGAGCAAAATCAGCTTGATAATAAGGCATTAGAGAGTAATGAGAAGGTGCAAATATATAGAGTTGCAAGGTGATACCATGTCAAAATGTGTTCAAATTCAAATATATTTTAACATTGTTCTAAGATTTCATTCAGATCTATTCCTTAAGCTACCAGTTAGCTGTATTAAACAGAGCACAGTGGTTAAAATCAAATCTTTGGTAACAGATGAAAGCGATTTCAAGCTCTATTTCTGCCACTACTGCCTACGTAATGCACACCTGTCACAGACCACTAAGTCATAGATCCTTTCTAATCAAAGGTACTAATAATGAAATGAAATAAATCTTCTTTATAAATAGTAGTAGGGGTCAAATAATGAGGTATCACAATCCCTTCTCCTTCATTTTTCTCCTAGGCTTTTGGGCATGCATGTACACACCCTGTGTGATTTTCAAACCACCAGGTCCATGACTGAAACAGTGGGCAGACAGGTGGGAGTCCTTAACCACCCTACCACCTGCTGGTCCCAGAAAGTATATTTTAAGTGAAATGTTACTGGAAGATTATTATTAGGATCTATGCTTGCAATTATTCATACAAGAAAAGTATGTATGATGATATAGAGAAACCAGAATATAGTGTCCCAAAATATGCCTCCTTAGCATAAGGAATATTTTGAGCTTATTATTTTCAGAAACAGCAGACATAACTAAAGCCCTAAAAACAGAGCAGAAATTATCCTTTTGTAAAAGAAGTTTACATTTATAAAGAAAATCTCTATTGGTAAGGATATCTCTCTCTCTTTCTCTGCACCAGAAGAGAAGGATACTGAATCACAAGAAACTTATCAATGGACAAGAAACCAACTTAAATCTGCATGACAAATATTAGTCTTGCTGTACTTACTGTTCTTCTGGTTGTTTCCCCAGACCCTCCTTCCTTTGTTTCCACTAACAGCAGCATTTAAGCATTAATTCTAAGCCACCTCTAAGATTTACATATATCCCTGGCTATCTCCCATGTATATATGAAAAATGCATGTTAATAAACCTATTTGTTTTGCTCTTGTTTATCTGTTTTTGTTACAGGGGATCCAGGTTAAGATGTCAAAATGCATAGAGTAAATTGCTTTTCCTCCTCTTCAATCATATTAAATAAAATACGTAATATACAAGATTAACAACAGTGACTTACTGATGACTCATCACTGGTCCATTATTGAATTATGACATCTAGTTCTTCTCTGTCATCTTCATAGAAGGCTAGGGATTTCTACATTTTTAGAACTCTTTTTGGCCTTGAAAGTGTGTGATCTTTCCCCTGGAGTGTCATTTTAAAAATTCTTGATCATATTCCAAGCCTTTTTTTATGAAAATGACTATAAATGTCCAACTAAAAAAACTTTTTATTTTTGAGAGGTTTTTTGCCATAGGGTGCATGCACTCGCCAGACAGACAGACAGAGAGACAGAAAGCGAGAAATCACCCCCCAGGGGGGATGGCCACACCGCAATCCCTTCTCCTCCATTCTCCTCTTGAGATCTTGGGCATGCACGCACACGCGCCCGGCTTGAGTTTTAAGCCACCGGGTCTAGAACGAGAACCGCGGTCGACTACGTGGGAGTCCAGGATGACTCATCACTGGTCCATTATTGAATTATGACATCTAGTTCTTCTCTGTCATCTTCATAGAAGGCTAGGGATTTCTACATTTTTAGAACTCTTTTTGGCCTTGAAAGTGTGTGATCTTTCCCCTGGAGTGTCATTTTAAAAATTCTTGATCATATTCCAAGCCTTTTTTTATGAAAATGACTATAAATGTCCAACTAAAAAAACTTTTTATTTTTGAGAGGTTTTTTGCCATAGGGTGCATGCACTCGCCAGACAGACAGACAGAGAGACAGAAAGCGAGAAATCACCCCCCAGGGGGGATGGCCACACCGCAATCCCTTCTCCTCCATTCTCTTGAGATCTTGGGCATGCACGCACACACGCCCGGCGTGAGTTTTAAGCCACTGGGTCCAGAACGAGAACCGCGGTCGACTACGTGGGAGTCCAGCGACATAGCCATTATGCTAACTGCTGGTCCCCCTAAAAATCTTTGAAATGCAATAATAACAAGATTTCTTTTGAAAGTGACCATTGAAATTAAGATGAAACTAGATTGTGGTTCATTTTACATGTCATTTTATCTATTCGTCATGTTAATAAATTGCTGTTGTCAAAGTAGACCTGTTAGCTATTATTTCTATTGCTAAACTCCTATTAGATGGAAAATATAGATTTATGGGTAGATTTCCCATCATATTTGACTTAGAGCAAAATAAAGATACTACTTTATTGAAGGACATTTCTTTCTGTGATGACTCCTAAAATAAGGAATTTAAATCTTCACATCATAAAACAATATTATTTCTTTTCCTAAAGTGTTTAACATAATTTTTCTATGCAAAATGTCAGTATGAATATTTGTCTATTTGAATATTTGTCTCACAATACAAATAACAAATAATAACTGTTTATTCTATAACATTATTGGCAAGCTACTCAGACCCTGAGATAGAGTAGAAGCAAGACTAACATGAACCCTGACCTTTTGAAGATCTAATGAGCAATACATTGTTAAAAGATAAACTTAGGCACATCCAAATTTTGAAGTGTTTAATTTGCATATTCAGCACTTTATGAAATGGGCAGCACCAAACTATAAACAGTTAAGTGTCTTGCTAGAAAGGGCAGAAGAGTCTCTTTAGAGACTTACCACGCTAACCAATGGTGGTTTTGATTGGTAAACTTCACAATTCTGTTTGTGTATGTAGGAACTTAAGCAAATGAGTGGAGACACCCAAGTCTAATGGCTTCTTAATTAAATGTTTTTTTAACATTTATTTTTAAAAAGAGCAATTGCATTAAAAATTTATTAAAATTGTTATAAATATTAAAATGTGAAAGCAATTTGCATTTTACATTATTTATTTATAAAACATATTGAAAACCATGCTTAATGGCAGAAAACATGCAAGGTATAAAAAACATAAATATCACAGTTCCTCTCTCAAGGGCTTGCTATGTCTAAAGAGCGATATGAATACATACACAAAAGAAGGTAAGGAGACATAATAGGGACCTGGAGGAAGTTACATAGCATCATAGAGGGGAGACTAAGATTCTACCTGGGCAGGTATCAATGAGGGCTTCTCACAGAGGAGGGAGCATTTTATATGGGTGAGAAAGAACAAACGAAATATGGCAGACAAGAAAGCAGGAAAAGGAAATATAAGTAAGGATACATTTTATTGTAGGCCTTGATGTAAAAAGAGTGTTATACAAGGGGACATCAAAAAGTCGTGAAAAAATAGGGTTAAAGTACAGGTTTATTTTGATGCAAAAATTTTTGACATTCAGGCACTGTTTTTTATGATATACATTTTCTGTGTCCTTTTTGAGGACCTAATGTGTCTGGAAAAAGTGACTGCTTCAGTCACTTAACATCCGTAGGAATTTACTGTGAAATTCAGAGGTAAAAATTAGTGTTCTCTTCCCATTTGGAGCTCAAAGTCTAGAAGCTGAAGAAATATGCAAATAAGGAAGGGCTATACAATGTTTAATTATTGTATTAGAATTCTATGCCAAACCTTTAATGTTATTTCTAAATGCCAGAAAATGATTTTTTTAATCCAGGAAATATCCATCACAAATACCTATCAAATTACTGAGAGGAAACGAGCTAGGGGGAGAATGACCTAGTTAAATATTTAAAAATACAATCTTTAATACTTTTATCATTTAAATATTTGGAATTCGTGTATGAATGGACCACTGCAGGCTCAGAAATAAAAGTAAAGGTGGTAATTGAACAAGTGGTATTTCAAATTGGGGGTGGTGGAAAGTGTTTCTTTAACAGAAGATACAGAAAAAAATAATCCGGATACTTATTCTGACAGAGCACTTTCTAGGTCTGCCGTATTCCACTTGGTTCTTTAATACCCACATCAAGTAAGGCTTTTCTCCCATACTTTAAAATTTTCCTAATCACTGTTGGCCTCTCTGATCCTCTTCAGTCTGTACTAGGTTGGAAGAACTGGGGCTAGCTCTCCCTATTCCTCACTGTTTTCTCCTTGGGATTGTCTTGTCTGGAGAGTATGTGTCTTGTCTACACTTAGGCATGCAAGAAACCAGTAGTGTATGTTGAATTCTGCAGCAGGCGTCCATTGTCTAGTGATTGGGTGGATAAGGCTTCAGTAGTAGATAACCCACTGCGGTCTCATGAAAAAGCAGTGTTCTGATACAGGGGCCAAAATCTTGGAAAAATCAACAAGTCTGTCATTTAGCTTAAAAAGCAACAAGGTTCCTTGTACAGTTAGAATATCTTTAAGCTCTGCTAATGGATTTAGAGGACAGATATAACTAAGTGCCATCCATATGGGTTTTTGACTCTAACCAGTGGCACTGGTGTATCACACCATATGTTTCCAAGCATCCCATGGCTATTAATGACTGAAGCCTAAACTAATAGCTATACGCTTTGAGCATCAAGCAAGCAAACCAGACAGGATTTTGACCTTGTATCACTCCTGATTAAAGCAGCTCTACCCAGAGGTGAAGGGCTGCTTTTACATTGGAACGATTGCAAATAAGTGGCCTTAACCAAATGGCAGGTAGGGATCTCAGATTCTAGGCTGCTGCAGTTTGTCTTCTTGTCCCCAGGGGACAACCTGACCTGGAATTGTAGGGGAGGCTGATATGGAATTAGTGTTTTTCAGGCCTAAGTAGACAGCATTATAGTTGTTGCTTTTAATTGCAGGGCAGCTGATGTCCTTGTGAACTAGAGAGTTTCTGGTTTCAAATGCTCAGTGCTAGGTCTACAAAGGCAGAGTCAGAAAACTGCTCCTGCTCTCTGTCTCTATCTGTCTATCTGTCCATCTAGTGCTCTCTCTCTCTCTCTTTAGATTTTTTTATTTATTTTTAAATTTTTAAACCACTTCTCCTCACCTTGGGCCTTTTCTTTCTCTTGCTAATTTCAGAAGCCATTTTAAAACTGAGGTGTGTCCTGGCATGTTCAAGCCATGCACTAGTGTGTCACCTGTTTTTCATTTTTTTACCTTTAAAAAATGTTTTTTGTTCTCTGTTTTGTTCATTTCTGTCTAGTTTTTTTTTCTTTTCTTTTTTTCCTTTCCTTTGTCATTTCTGTCTAGTTTTTTTTTTTTCTTTTCTTTTTTTCCTTTCCTTTTGCTTTTGTTTTTTGTAACCTTACTTTCCCACTCTGCTCTTCACTCTCCACACACTGATTATCTAGACAAGCCTTCGTGCATAGTAGCCAAACATCTGAATACTTTTAGAGTCATTGAAATCATCAACACTTATTTAATCTCCTGCTCTAAGGAAGAAACTTCTTTTTATAAATCTGAACTCATAATCTCTTTCTGTGGATATTACATTGTAAAGCACAGAAGAGGAGAGATTTTTGTCACAGAATGACCAGACACCACTGCAGAGGTATAAGAAATGTGAGAAACCAAGAAAATATCCCCCCCAAGGGAAAAGAACAATCTTTCATGATCCACAGACTGTATAGTAGAACTATGGAAATGTCCAATAGAGAATTCAGAATATTCATAGTGACAAAACTAAATGAGATTCAAGAGCTGAAAGAAAATGAACTCCAGAAGATGCAGGAGAAAAGAGAGAATGAATTCCAGGAGGTGAGGAAGTTCTTGAACAATCTGAAAGGAAATTAACACTATAAAAAAGAACCAAATGGAGCTGTTAGAGATGAAGACTGCAATACAGGAAATCACAAACTTCCTTAGAAAGTATTAAAAGCATATTAGTCCAAGCAGAAGATCAAATCTCAGATGTTGAAGACAAAACCTCTGACTTAGAAACTACAATAACAACAACAAAACAGAGAAAATAACTCTAAAAAATGAGAACACTATACGGGAAATACTAGATACCATTAAGTACCCAAACATCCAGATAATCTGTATCCCCAAGGTGAAGAAACTAATAAAGGCATTGATCATCTATTCCGTGAAATAATCATAGAAAAAAACTTTCCAAATCTAGAGAGGCATTCAAGTATCCAGACCCAACAAATACAAAGGACCCCTAATAGAATCAACCCATGAAGATTTTCTCCTATGTACATCATAGCCAGATTGGCCAATTCCACAAAGATACTACAACTGGCCAAGAGAGAAAAGTTAGGTTACTTATAAAGGTTATCCCATCAGGCTAACATCAGACCTTTAATCAGATACAATGCAAGAAAGGAAAGAATGGGAAAATATAGTCAAAGTATTAAGTGAAAAACAATTTCAGTCAAGAGTAATATACCCGGCAAGGTTATCCTTCATTTGGAAAAAAAAGGATGAAAACATTCTCAAATAAACAAGACCAGAAAGAATTTGCCAGTACCAGACCCACTCTTTTTATTTTTCTTTTTTCTTTTTTTTTTTTGGGGGGGGGGAGAGGTTTTTGCTATAGGGCGCGTGCACTCACCAGACAGACAGAGATTGCTGGTCTAGAAAAATCCAACACGAAGACTGAGAAAATGGCCCAAAAATTTTGGAATAATATACGAGAAATAGTAGATACAATTAAACGTCTGAACATCCGGATAATAGGCATCCCAGAAGGTGAAGAAACTCATAAGGGCATTGATAATCTATTCCATGAAATCCTGCAAGAAAACTTTCCAAACCTGGAGAGGCACTCAAAGATCCATTCCCAAGAAGTACAGAGGACCCCAAATAGAATCAACCCAAGAAGATCTTCTCCAAGACACATTATAGCCAGATTGACCAAAACCACAGACAAAGACAAGATACTAAGACTGGCAAGAGAAAAAAGGCAAGTTACCTACAAAGGGTATCCCATCAGACTAACGGCAGACCTCTCATC
>NW_006206544.1:3761511-3768196 GCF_000334495.1 Tupaia belangeri chinensis
GGTGTGAGTTTTAAGCCACCGGGCCCGGGATGCGAACTGCGGTCGACTACGTGGGAGTCCAGTGACATAGCCATTACATTAACTGCTGGTTCCCCAGACCCATTCCTTAAGAAGTTCTGAAAGGAATGCTCTACCACGAAAAGTAAAGACAAACATACAGAAATAAGAGAACAAAAAACAACCAAGAAAATGACCAACTTAATGCTAGAAACAAGAAATATCAATAATAACATAGAATGTTAACTTCCAGGACTTAAATGGAAAGATTGGACCACACTAAAACTGAAAATTCAACAAAGATATCGAACATAAGATTGAACTGGAAAAATAAAATTATATGACTTTTAAGTAAAACATTACTGATTTTTTTTACTATGCCTTCCCCCCCCATTAAAGGATTTTGCTTTCTTTTGAGCTGTTAATAGGTTCAGCAATTTGTTAAAATATCTTTTTTCTTATTGATTGTTTGTTTCTTTAAATAGAAATATAAACTGTTCTTCCTTTATGAACCCTCTGGAATTGGAAAATATTTGGGAGTATTCTTATTTTGTGGCAGAAGGTTTATTTGCATAAGTTCAATAATACATATTGCACTAAATCAGAAATTGGAAATATTCATTATTGGACACAGCTTTGACCAGAACATTATTTCTGAAGATTAACCAGAAAACTATGGAACTAAGGTAGATCTCTCGGAAGCTCTTGAAAAAAATGCCGTGGCACCATAAATAGTTCTGCCTCGCAGAGAAAATTAGAGAAGATATATGAAAGAATTCATACCATAAAATAACCTGGACTTTGCCAGCCTAGCATTGTAATCAGTACAGATTGCAAAAGAGCAACCACAACCAGAGGATTATCTTGAGGAAGATTTTGAAGGTAGAAAAAGAAATCCATCTTTGCTAGCAGACGGTATATCACAGAATACATGGTAGGCACGGCCAAATTTAAAAGGTTTCTGTGTGACTTGTGTGCTAGGCATTTGCTTTTCAACATTGAGTAGTTGACATGTACATATTTTCTCAAAAATATTTAAAAACCATACTGTCTCTGTTGTTAGAGAGTCACAAACAAAATTATGAAAAAGATTTTGAATATTATCTTTAAAAATCAGGGTTTTTTATATTTTCAAAGTAGTTTATTAACTGCCAAGAACTATGGAGTATGAGAAAAAATTTTTTGTATGTAAGGTAAATGTTTGTGGTAAAATGTAAAAATAAATAAATAAATGATAAAAAGAAAAAGAAAGAAAGAAAGAAAGAAAGAGAAAGAGAGAAAAAGAAAAAGAAGAAAGAAAGAAAACTGCTCCTAACCCCTAACCCTGCTCTTCATCCATAGCCCTGTGGAGGAACAACTTGGATTAATATGGCTGGTCCAGATGCTTTGCCTTGTGGTCTCTAATTGGTCTGGATTAGTTAATTACACAAGCCCTGACCACGGCTTTAGGTTTCCTGAATCCATTGTATGTACAGTCTAGCAGGGGACATGACAAAATGTTGATCTTTCTTACACTCAAGGACATAGCTCCGGAAGCATCTATAGCAGCTACAATAAAAGAACCCGAGGAAAGGATTTCTTCACTAGAATAAATGTAGTGATGACAGACCTTCCTAAAAGATAGATTTCACAGGGACAGCAGGTGGCATCATAGGTAAGGCACTGTACTCATACGTGGTTGACCATAGTTTGAGTCCTGGACCCAGTGGCTTGAAACTCACGCTGAGTGCTTGTGCATGCATGTGCAGGATCCCAAGAGATGAATGGAGGAGAAAGAATTGCAATATGGCCATCTCCCTGGGGGAGTGATTTCTTGCTGTCTGTCTCTCTCTGTCCCTCTGGAGAGCACACACCCCCTATAGCAAAAATCTCTCTCTAAAAAAGTAAAAAAAGAAAAGAAAGGAAGAAAAAAAAAATGAAGAGGTAAATTTCACAGGCCCAAACAATTCCATGCAAAAGGCAGTGAGGATAGCCATAATCACAAAGGCCTGCCAATGCCTTCTCCTAAGAGAGAGAACAGATTGAACACACACTCACTTCAGCAGAAGGATGCCAGAAATTCAGTGTTCAGAGGCAAGATGGAAATTAAGGGGTTTTATAAGAGGAAGACTTTTTATTTCCCTAAGGATGAGAATTTCATAATGCCAAACTTAACATCTGGCAGAGAGATTTCACCCAAGTGAGCACCAGCTCACTGGTCATTGATACTGAAAAACTGGTTCAGAATAAAGCTAAAATCAAGATTCGTCTTCATCCTTAATGCACTGAGCTCCTGCACTTCTGGTGGGCAACGGTAAGTACTAGCAGGAGTTGAGGATCATGATTCTATCTGAAATAACATCTTTAGGAGCTGCAGGGCCACTCATTTAAAATCTTGAGAATATGGAATCACAGCTCTAAAATCTTGAGTGTCCCTACTTATCTGTGAATTTCTTTAGCATAGCATCAGTTACGCATAGTTGCTGATAGTTACTTCTCAAGCCCTGAAATAAGCACCCTTTTCTTTTGGAGAAAGTTCAGGATGCAGTTGCTGAAGGACCCCAATGCTACCCAACATGGGGACATTTTCTAACAGAACAGAATGAAACATTGCTTTTTGAGATTCTTTTCTCTTCCAAAGAGGTAATTCGAACAGAGACATGGGGAGTTGGAAAAAGACATGAGGCACCAATGACATGTTTATTGGCTGAGTTTAATGAGAGCGCACAGAACTCTGAGGCTCTGAAAGCCCATAATAGTGCTGACAAGCATTCCCTCCCTCTTGGAGCTTGTAGCGCACATTGGAGAACGTTCACAGAGTGCTTCTTCTCCCTCAGAGTCATAGCACGTGGGGCTGAAATGAGCTAAGGCTGAACTAAACCAAGGCCATCAGGTCTCACCAGGCTAAACCAAGGCCTAGCAGAGCAGGGCTAGCTAGCAGGGCAGAGCACGTGTGCTCTAGCTGATCAGGTGCTTCTTTCTCTTAAAGGAGCCTCAGTCAATAGTGGTTTATTGCCAAAACCAGACTGTTGCACATGTACATACACATTACATTCAATGGTGAAAAAGAGTGAAGTCATAATTACAAGTGTGCAAGTGCGGTACACTTATAAGTCATTTACCCTGTGGCCTTCAAACATAAGATATGAGGTGAGTGAGCCAGACTAAGCCATCCTGACTCCATTTGCAATACAAACATTTTAGTGATAGATTTGAAATTTTTATTTCTTTGAATGTTTTATTTGTAAGACAAGAGAATTTAATATTAAATTTGAATTCATCTTTAGTTTTAGACATCTAAGGAGACACAAGTTTTAAAAAGTAACTTTTCCCTGCAAATTTGGTAATATGATGAACTCTTTTGTTAAATGCCAGAGGGCAAATGCATGTTCATGAAAGAGAAGAAGAAGGAATTACAGAAAGAAAAAGAGAGAGAGAAGGGCCAGCAGGTAGTGTGGTAGTTAAGACACTGGATTCCCACATGGCTGACTGCAGTTCAAGTCCCTGACCTGGCAGCTTGAAAATCATGCTAGGTGTGTGTGCGTGCAAGCACAACATCCAGAGAAAGGAGAATGGAGAAAGGATTGCAGCATGGCCAGATCCCTGAAGGATTAATTTCTTACTTTCCCTCTCTATTTGTCTCTATGAGTCTCTCTGTCTCTCTCTTTCTGGTAAGTGCAGGCACCCTATGACAAAAACCTAAAAAACAGAGAGAGAAAGAGAGAAAACACTCAAAGGATCTGGTCTTGCTGCAATTCTTTTTCCTCCAGTTCTTCACCTGATCAGGATCCTGAGCACAAGCAAGTTTGTACACTTGATGTGAAGTTGACAGGACCCAGATTCAAGCCCTGGCTGGCCATGTAGGATTCTGCTGTCTCTGCACAGTGTCTAACCACTGGACTATGAGACCAAATGTATATAAATATTATGATACAAATGTTATAGCATCCTGGAGTGTTATTTATTATTAGACTATCCTCATTTTGTGCTATTCTAGATCACAGATAGTCACAACATGGATGAGGGCATAAAGGATAAATGTTTGGATTTGAGCACAGCATTACCTTGGACGCAATTTTACTAATGTGCAGTGGTGACCCACTTCAGAGTCTTCTTGGGCAATATCTGTACTGCCCACAGGAGGTTCTGGAGAGGTGTCATGCTTGGACCTGGGGAAGCAGAATTAGAAGGCAGAAGCAGAATCCCCTGCTTGGCTGCTGACTTCCACCTCCAAGGAGCATAGCTACACCTCTGCTTCATCATAGGTTTCATAGTTAAGAAAACAAAGTGTGTGGATGTATGTGTATTTCTCATTTTCTGGTTTCTGGAGGCAGGGTTATCCAACACTAACAGCCTCTTGATTCACCTGCCTGATTCCTTCCTCCCCATAGAGGTAGACTGTGTTATCTAATGGTGTTTTTATTTTTATTTTTTTTTCTTAACTGAGTGAACTTTATCTCAACTATCTAACGGTGTTTTTATTTTTTATTTTTTTCTTAACTGAGTGAACTTTATCTCAAATCCTAAACCAAGAGTATTTAGTCTTTTTCCCTCTTCCTCTTGTCTCCACTAGGGTAAGTAAGCTGGGTACTAATTACTGCCCTAGAGACTCAAAATTTCCCTCTAGTCAGTTACTATAAAGAACAGACTGGTGAGAAAGAGTAGCAAGCCCATGGACTTCAGCAGTAACTGGTTAAAATAATCTCCTGCTATAATAATTATGCTGCCTAACAAGCACCCCCAAAATCAGCAGTGTGCAACCATAGCCCCTTAGTCACTTGCTTGCAGGTCTACAGATAGGCTAAGGAAGAGGTTCTACTCCACATAACTCATTCTGGTGTCAAAAAGGAGGTACAGTGAATAATTAAGCTATATTCTTCTCATATTAGAGATTAGAAGTTTCCAGAGAGATCAGGGGAAAGTTGTTGACTTTCAAGGACTAGACTCGCACACTTCTGCCTGTTATACAGGACAAGTCTCATGGTCTGGGCAACATCTGGAAGTTAAGAAAGCGTTGTTCCCAAAGAGGTCTTAGATATGGAGTGAAAGTGAATACATACTGAAGAATAATAACCACCACCCAGAAATATTCAAATGTAAGTCACTGCTTCTGTTTCAATTAATGCAAAGGAGGATATTTTATCATGAAGTTCGCCTTCTTTTATCTTTTCCTGCTCTGTCTACAACAGAAAGATTTCTTTTTTTAAGTGGCTTAGTTTAAGAAAACTTAATTTAATTAAAATAAGTTAGAAAGAACTAACATAGTATATAAATGACACAGTTGGGTCTAGTAGTCATTATATAACATTTTATCCTCCTAAATTCTGGTAATTCTTCCCAGTCTAGGAGTCATTATGTAACATTTTTATCCTCCTAAATTCTGGTAATTCTTCCCTCCCTTTCTTGAAGTAATTTTGAATTTATAAAAAAGAAAAGATAATAATAAAATAAATTAAAGAAAGTTTCATATTAAATATTTTGTTGGTTTCAAAAGATTTTTTGCTTTTACATCTATAATCCATTTGCATTTTGTATCAGCACTATGATAGATCTATAGGTAGGTATAGATAGCATAAATGTACATGTGTTTAAAAATAAAGGAAAGCCAAGAGGTTCTGAAAAGTTAAATGACCAATGTATACACAACTGGTATATTTTTATTTTCTTAAGAGATATTTTTGCTATAGGTGCATGATCTCACCAGAGAGATAGAGAGATACAGAAAGTGAGAAATCACACCCCTGGGGGAACAGCCGTACTGCAATCCCTTCTCATCCATTCTCTTCTCAGGATCTTGGACACATACACACACACACACATGACCCATGTGAATTTTAAGTCTATGGGTCCAGAACTCACACTGGGGTCAACTACATGAGAGTCCAGCATGTCACCATTGCACTATCTGCTGGTTCCTACACAACTAATTTTTTTTTTTTTTTGAGAGATTTTCACTGTAGGGCGCGTGCGCTCGCCAGACAGACAGAGAGAGACATAGAGACAGAAAGCGAGAAATCACCCCCAGGGGGGAGGGTCACGCCGCAATCCCTTCTCCTCCATTCTCCTCTCGGGATCTTGGGCACGCACGCACACGTGCCCAGCGTGAGTTTTAAGCCACCGGGTCCGGGACACGAACCGCGGTTGACTACGTGGGAGTCCAGCGACATAGCCATTATGCTAACTGCTGGTTCCCCCTACACAACTAATTTTAAACTCCCAGTTTTTTATATCTATTTCTGTACTTTTTTTCTATCCAGAAGTCTTTAAGACAATTTAATAGATCTAACAACAGGAACAAACTATATGCACATGAAAATTACTTACTGTATTACCAGCCATTGTTCATAAACCATTTCAAAGAACTGAAAATATATTCTGTATTTCCTATTTGCTTTTCTATGAGTTTTGCATGCTTTCATCAGAAAATAAATTCACTTTATCTGGCCCTTTTTCTTTGGAAAACATAGAAACGGAAGTGTGTGTGTTTATATATATATATACTGATTCCTTTATGATCTCTTTCTCTTGTTTCTTATTTCTATACCTCTACTCCTCCTTATCCCCATGTGTATACTTACGTATGCTATGATTTTATTGACTGAAAAGATTGTGGGGCACCCTGGAGTGGGGTAACTATGTATATAAAATATTATTAGGCTGTAAATTGAAGTTTTGCAGCTTTAAATTTCTTTCAATAGAAGATTGTAGG
>NW_006206544.1:3768207-3800158 GCF_000334495.1 Tupaia belangeri chinensis
ATGAGAAGAGTTTGGCAACAAAGTAAGAAAACTGAGGTGGTGCCTGAGCCATTTTAGTGAAATTTGGCAAATGGCAATTTTTTTTGAAAGATGACTTCCTGCAAGATGGAAATCTTGGTAGCAGTATTGTTAAGATGAGGTGGGAGGATTAATGCAAACGAGTGGTGAGTGGCTATGGAAAAGAATCTTTCTAAAATGATCACCAGCATCCTTTAAAATGAAGGTGAAGTAAGGTGACTCTATGTTTTTGAGAAGCAGAATTATATGTATTTTTTAGAAATATATCCAAAATAATATTCCCAACTGCTGTTTCCTCTAAACCTGGCACTTCTAAAGATTATAGGCTGGGGACTATGTGACATTTAAGCCATTTCTAGATCAAAGCTTTTGTGCTAAATCAGATCTATGTTGAGGATTACAAAACAAAACAAAACAAAATAAAAAATGCCTAGAGAATTACTTCACTGTTCACTTTCACAAAATACTGAGTAATAATATAAATGTTTAGAGACAAGGAAAATGAGCAATCTTATATAAAGATTGTCATATTTTAAAATTTGAATAACTATAGTAATCAGCCTCCCTGCAATAAGGTATGGCTAAAAAGATAACAGCACACTGAAACCAAGCAGTGCAAGTAGTAATGGGTTACTTTTTAAATCACTGGCCTATACGACATTTATCTTAAACTGACAATGTTTTCAAAGTCTGTAATCAGGTATTCTTTAATCCAGGCTTCTAAGGCAATAGCCCTCCCTAAGTAAGGTGTTTTTCATTACAGATGCATGCCTAAAAGCTGTCTGGAGACATTTTGTCTCTTACTTACCTCTATCCTGTAATAAAAACTCTGTATTCACAAAGTAAAGTAAATTTCTAAGATCTCCTGTGACTTCTGACATCTCAGCCATCTCCACAAAATGACAAACATGCCTCATTGCCAACTAGGACAGACCAGAGCTTGGACAATGACGGAAACTATTAATAGATCGTAAGAGTCCATTTCAATGGGAATTGTATTTTATAGGTCATTTGTATCTTCCTGGATCAAGAAAGAAAGAAAGAAAGAAAAGAAAGAAAAGGAAGGAAGGGAGGAAGGGAGGAAGGAAGGGAGGGAAGGAGGGAGGGAGGGAGGAAATCATTCAGAGCTGATTTGGGCTTCTTGGATAGAAATGGAGAAAAAGGAAAATATATTTATATACATTGATACTACATTTTACCATGTAATCTGTAGAGCAGTGTTGAGTTTCATCTGAACTATCACAACACCTTCCAGCCGGTCCCCCTGCTTCTGCTCATGACCCTACTCTCCGTTCTTCACAGAACAGACCAGTAGCTTCTTGAAAATGTCACTTTTCTGCTCAGAACCTTCCAATGGGGCCTAGTCACTGTGGCACAAGGGCTAGGGCTCTGCTGCATGGTGGCCAAGGCCACATGGGAAACCTACGTACAATCCCTGGCCAAACCTATACAGTCCACCATGGTGATTCATGCCGGAATCCTAAATAGGAGGCTGGGACAAGAGGGTCATAATATGGCAAGACCATGTCAAAAATACCCATCCTATCTTTCTCTGCTCCTCTCTCTCTTTCTCATTAAAAAACAGAAAACATAGCCCCCCACCTCCGTGACATAGCCAATAGTGTACCAAACCACGGAGCTGAAAGCCACAGGCTGACTGCAATTTCAGTCCCCAGCCATGTCAATCTGAAAACACACTGGGATGCCCAGGATCCTGGTTGACTGAAGGACTGGACAAAGGGAGGCATGTGATTGGGCCTTGTGGAGGGTACTTCATGTTCTCTCCCTGTCATACATGCATATATTCTTTATCATAATACTATAAAAATTCTTTGAAAGATTTTAATATCTCTCATGATGAGATCCTAAGTCTGCATCACAGCCTGCAAGACCTGCCTTATCTGTTCTTCCACCCCCACCCTTACTTCTTCTCTGATGCCATTTTCAATCTTTGGTCATTCTGTTTCAGAGAGTCTGGCTTCTTTACTGTTCAGGCATTCTTCCAGTTCAGACCCTTTGTATTTGCCTTTCTCTTTGCCTGAGATAGTCTTTCCCAACTACATGGCCGGGTGAATTTCAGTCAAGTTTCTGCTCAGAAGCAATTTGTTCAGAAGGATTCTCTGATCACTGATCGGAAAAGGGCACGCACCTCTCCCATGCCCTGACCAGCCAATCACCTTTATTCTACCTTGTTTGATAGCCTTCACCAACAATGAGCATGACTTACATATATTTGTTGACTTTTTAAAAATTAGTTATTATTCTTCACTTTGACCAGAGAGGCAGAGAGAGAGAGAGAAAGTGAGAAGGCAAACCACCAGGTCTAGGACTCAAACTGTGATCGGCCATGTAGGAATCCAGTTCCTTAACCACCATATCACCTGCCCAACCCCATAGTTGTATACTTTTTAACTGTTCCTATTCTTTTACTGAATTTAAACTTCATATTGGCAGTATGATTAATAATATTTGGAGTGATTACAAAATCTCTTGCAAATAAGGAAAGTGAGGTTTATAGGGGTAGTAAAATTTGTCAAATATCACAATTTTTACGTATTAGTATCATAATTAAGCCCCAGCTCTCTAACTCTAGGCTCTACTCATTTTCCTTCTCTTTAAGCCCCAAATAATTTCTCTTGGAAAGGAAAAGCATTACTAGAATTGTGAGCTAAAGAATGGAAATGGGGAATGCCATAGGAAAGTTCTTTACATTTCTACATCATTTGCCTAAACTGTTTTCATTCATACTCTCTAATTTGGAGTTGAGTTTCTCCCTTCTCGTCATTTCTTAAATCACTTGTATTTTTTCAAGTGCTTCTCTATGCTTTCTTTGTTGTGAAAACTTGAGCAATCTCCCTCTTTCTTAGGACCTATTGCCTATTATTTTTAGTAGCAGAGCCCTGTCTTTTTAAAAAATATATTCATTTTATTTAATTTATTATTATTAATATTAGTTTTTAAGTTTGCTATAGGGCATGGAGAGAGACAGAGAGAGAGGGGAGAGAGAGAGAAAGTGAGAAAGCAAGCAAGCCACCAGGTCCAGGACTCAAACCATGGTCGTCCATGTGGGAATCCAGTTCCTTACCCACCACGCCACCTGCTGGCCCTTCAGTGACCTATCTTTAAGCTAAACCTGAAGTACAAAACAAGAAGTTAAATGAAGTACAGTTTCTTGTTGAAGCCTGATTATAGAATCTGGTGCCCCATCCTCTGATCTTTGGCTTAGGTACCACTCAGGCTCAGAAGAAGTGAAAGGAAATTTCTCAGGTCTTTCTCTTGAGCTAAAGGAAGAGAGCTCCACTGAGCTCGCAGTTACTCCTCCTGACTCGCCTGGGTAGGATAGCAGAACATATAAAAGAAGTGAACACTTTTCATAGGTCAGAGAGATAAGAATATTATTTATTTTATTAATAGAAATCATATCTTTCAATCCAAAAATGCAGTATCTGAATTATGGTTTTCCAGTTTCTAAAATATACAACCATAGTTACAGAAAGTGCATAGCAAGAGGGTATTAAGGAATTCCACTGCAGTTCTGTATTGCTGCATGACTGATAGTTGTGTAAGGCAGCTTTGCTATTTTATTTTGTTTTCTTTTGACCTTATAAGCTACTTCATTGGGAAATGTGATTTGATCACCCTTCTAGAATCCCATCCTTTAAAACAATACATTTTCCAATTTCAAAGGAGGAAAACACTGGCATCTCCATAATAGATAACCTCTGAAGCTATTTATCCTAGTAACATTATTTCCCCCATTATTGGGAAAGACTTCTGCACTGAATAGAATACCACCGGAGGTCATGTCTGTTTTCTTTGTCCCTCTAACACTTTCCATAAATTATTAGTCCTTTGGCAGATAACCAACTGAAGCCAAAAAGATCTAATTTTTTCCTAGGAATTTAAAATTTAGAAAAGATAAAGCTTAGGAGTAGATGTAAGTTATATTATTGCTAAATTTCTTTAATTGTCCTGTCAATTTCCTCCACTTTCCTTAACTTTTTATTTTCCTTTGCCATAGTGACAGAGTAGTTCTTTGTGACTAAAGAATTTCATCTTTCTCTCTCTCTCTCATAAAATACACTATAGTCTTCATATTTTGGAATGCCTTTTTCTTCTTGACAGAAGCATTTAAATTTTACTGATAATGTCCATATTTACTCATCTATTTAATTCCCACCAGAAAATCAGGTTCTTTTCCTTATTTTCTAGACCGTACAAATTGTATTCAACTGCCAGGCAAATTCAATCCATTAAATCTCTTCCATTGCATAGACTCAGGCAGGAAAATACTACCAATACCCTGATAAGCAAATAGGTTCTTGGGACAAAGCACAGCTTGAGAATATTTCCTAACACATGGGCCTCGGTTTCTCCATCTGTTAAATGAGCTAGATCTGGAACTTAAATTTAATACTCACTGAATTTAAACTGACTACTTAAAATAAATGTACTTCCTGAATCTAAAGACTATGTGATATACTATTGGGTTATTGGAAGAGTCATGACACATTTTGGCATGGAGAAACAGAAAAAACACATCATGACTCTTCTGACTACCCAGGTGTTTTTTATTCTTAAAATCTTCAGCATGTAGAAAGTGTTCAGTTAATATTTGTTGAATTCATTAGAATATTTCAAAATAATTTGAAGATTTAAATATGCATATCAATTAGACTTTGCAGGTTAGAGTTGAATGTTGATTTTTATGCTAGTGAGGTTTTCTTTTTTAATTACTTAATTATTATTTATACATTTAATCACTATACATCATTTAAATTGTAAAGAGACTCTACCCAGCATGATATACACCTCAGTCCAGCCCAGTTGTGAATACTATACACATCCTCATCAAGAGATAATAAACAATATCTGTGTCCCACAAATGTCTTACCTCTTTATTTTTTCCCAAAATTGTTTTTTTCAAATTATTAAGTGTTAAGTATATACCGAAGAATATAATATTTTTATATTTAAAACAAATATTAGATTTAAGAACTAATGGAGGGACCAGCAGATGACATAATGGTTACATCACTGGATTCCCATGTAGTCGACTCTGGTTTGAGTCCCAGACTCAGTAACTTAAAACTCACGCCAGGCGCATATGTGTGCATGCCCAAGATCCCAAGAGTAAAATGGAGGAGAAAGGACTGCAGACAGCATGGCTATTCCCCATGGGGGATGATTTCTTGCTTTCTGTCTATCTCTCTTTCCGGGGAGTGCACACACGCCCTACAGCAAAAATCTCTCCCTCTTAAAAACAAAACAAAACAAACAGACAAAAAAACTAATGGAAAACTTGCTATTGACAGAAAGCAGATTTGTAGATAATAGGCTGGGAGGAGGAGTGAGAGTAACTCCTTTATGGGGTGAAGCTTTCTCTTGGGGTGATGAAAATGTTTGGCATTTCACAGAGGTAATAATTGTGTACGTTGTCAATAACCCATATGCCACTTAATTCTCCCCTTTAAATTGTTTCCTTCAGTTTATATGAATTTCATTTCTTAAAAAGGATGACTTCTTCTGGGAAAGAGAAAGAGATCCAATAGGGACCCCATTTTGTGACCTAAGCCCAGTCTAGTCAGCCTGGATCTTGGAAATGCATCAAGTTCTGGGAAGTCCTAGTACACAAACCCACAACCCCTCACATGTGGATACAACTACACCACTATTTCACCTCTGGCTAGCCCTATTTGAATTTCATTTTCATGTTTTAAAAAGACATGTTAGCAAGAAATAATGTGATAACACGAGAGGAAAAACTCTTGGCCTTCTTAAAATTTGTCATCTGGAGATAATGTAAGAAAAGTTCAAATGAGTGCCATTCAGTGAACAAAATGTTCCTTTGCTCTCCATAGGACAAAGATGGCTTATAAAGAGAGAAAACAGCAGATGAGATTTGAGACAAACAGAATTAGTCTCGATAGTCATAGCTATTAGCCAAGAAGATTTTCATGGTCAGAATGTATTGATTAACATGCTTTGATGAGAAGAATTAAGAAGATTAACTTGCTAAACTTTATCAAATAAATATGTAAAATCACCTCAAAGTTTACAAGTTTTGTTTTATAGAAGATGTTTCTGGCTTAAATACAAAACACTGTATCTAAAACATGAAGTCCTCAAAAATAGTCATACCCGTGATGCATAGGGTTGTCATTTGACTTTAAAAGGTCACTACATAGTGAGCAAGACAAGACATTGTTTCAGAAAGTGATATGACATTACTAAATGCCCCACCTGGGTGAAGTGTACCACCGTGCCTATCACAGGGACTTTATTATCTCGACATCCCCACCTTCCTCAAGCCTACAAGTCATCTACCACCAAGTTTATTTGATTTCACTGATCTGTCTCTATATCCATCTACCCATCTATGTAAACTCAAATTTATCGACTCAACTTTCTGATCACCCACATTCCATTGCAGTCTTTCATAGGTTCTCATATTTAAGAACCTCTTTTAGCCATTAAACCTGCCCTACTCTCTCCCAAACCTATCATATACATTGGTGCCAGGATCTTTACAGAATAAAAATCTCATCATGGCATTCTCCGTTGAGAATCCTTCAGTGGCTTTGCCTTACCCTAAGCTGGTTATAAGTTTCTATGAAGCTGGCCTACGCCTGACTCTTCCCTAGTTGTAATGCCTTTGTCTCAATTCCTCAAGTGCACCATGCTTCCACATGCAGCAGCTTCACACACATTCTCTGCATCCAGTACCATTACCTACCCCATCTTTCCTTCCTGCTCCTCATTTATATTTAACTCAAATGACTTGAATATAGACATTTTCATCAATGACAGATTAGAACAGGCCCTCAAATGTTTACATAGCACACAAGCTATCTGTTTTTAATAATCATCACTGATTTAAGTCCCAAATATTTTAGCTTTATATTTTGCTAGACTATAAACTATGAAAAATGGACCATGTCTACTTTGCTTACCATTATGTTACAAATTTAATTACTAATTTATTTACTAATTAAATTACAAGGAATAACTGAGTTGACAGTAACTAAACTAGAAAAACAATCTAGCCAAAGATCATGAGTTATTGTGTGACAAACACTAATACTGATTATCCTCTTCTCCCAATCCTTATTAGCGAGATCATCAAGTTTAGCACTTAAATGCACTCTAATTTATTACTTTAGTGATACTCTTGTTAAAGCTCCATGCAAAAGACATTTCTGTCAAATATAGGTTTCGTACCCTTCTGGCACCTAACACAGGGAAGGACACATAGAAAGTACTTAGTACTTAGTCGATATCTTTTGTTTTGTGATAATACTAAGAGATTATAGTGTGATATTGCCCCAGAACTCGAGGCTCACTTAATGTCTGTGTGTGGATATTTTATATGCACATCAAACTAAAGTAGGCCAAAGCAAAATTCTTCATTTCTTCCTCATACAAGTTTCTCCTCTAGTCTCACTCATTTCTGCAGACAGCAGTACAAAGTGAGTAAAGTAATCCTTTAAAAACACCACCTGTATAAATAACACCCTCTTAAAATCCTATGATTTTATCTCATTAAATATAGAAGAACACCAACATTCTTACTGTGACCCAAAAGTTCTTTCATGATCTGGTCCTTGCTTACTTTCCTAATCTCTTAGAAAATCTTGCCTTTCTTATCCTCCTTGCTCTAGCCACACTCGTGCTTTTGAAATGTCCAAGTTGTTGACTTCATTGGCCAGCAGGTGGCAAGATGGTTAAGATAACTGCGTCCTGTATGGCTGACTGCGTGACAGTCCTGGACTGGTAGCTTGAAAAACAAACGGATCACATGAGTGTGTGTGCCCCAAATCCCGAGATCAGAACAGAGGAGAGGAATTGCAGCATGACCAACCCTCCTGGAGGTTACTTTCTCCTCACTGTCTTGGCTCTCTCTGTCTCTGTCTCTAGTAAGTGCATGCACCCTTCAGGGAAAAAAAAAAAAAAGCATCAATTCTATTCCCTCTTTAGACATTTTGCATCAATTTCCATTTGCTTAGAAAACATTCTGATTTTCACATGACTGAATCTATCTTTGTCATTGAGATCTTGGCTTGTCACATACATACCAGAGGCACTTCATGGACCTTCCAATTTAGGGATATAAATACCCAGTCTCTATTTATAAATAAATTGAAATCAAGTAAGAGAACAGTTTGATGGGGTGGCTTGCTGGAGACTCTATTTCAATAAGAGTGTTCAAAGAAGGTTTTTTTGAAGATGTCATACTGAGGAAAGATCAAAGAGCAACCCAGTTAGCTATCTAGAGAGTAAATCCTCAAGGTCGAGGGAGCAGACAGGTAAAGGCCAGGAGGCAAGTGTCAGTGTATGTGAGAATGCACAGAAGCCATGCTGGCTGAAGCTGCATGGGCCAGGAGGAAAATGGGGGAGAGAAGTCAGTCAGAGAACAGCAGATCAGATAAGATAGGGGTCTTAAAGGCTATGTTAAGAATTTTAGATTTGGAGCCAGCATGTGGCGTTAAAGCAGTTGGATTCCCACATGGTTGACCACAGTTCAAGTCCCTGAACAGGTGGCTTGAAAATCACACTGGGCACTGGGACCAGCAGTTAGCGTAACGGCTGTGTCGCTGGACTCCCATGTAGTTGACCGGGGGTCACATCCCGGACCAGGTGGCTTAAACTCATGCCGGACACGTGTGCGTGCCTGCCCAGGATCCCGAGAGGAGGAGGGATTGCAGTGTAGCCATCCCCCCTGGGGGTGATTTCTCGCTTTCTGTCTCTTTGTCTCTCTGGCTGGCTGGTGAGCGCACACACCCTATAGCAAAAACCTCTAAAAAAAAAAAAGGATATTTAAAAAAGAAAATCACACCGGGCGCGTGTGCATGTGTGCCTTAATTCCAGGAGGAGAATGGAGAGGAAGAGGAAGGAATTGCAGCATGACCATCCCCCCAGGGGTGATTTGTCATTTTCCTTCTCAGTGTTTTTGTCTCTTGCCTCTCAGGTGAGAGCACACACCCTATTCCAAAAATCTCAAGAAAAATATTTAGGTTTTACACAGTGTGAGACAACTCTCAGGGGCTTGTATGGAGAGATGTGATAAAAATTAAGTACACACACACACACACACACACACACACACATACATAAAGTTGAATGGATAAACTAAAAAAAAATAAAAGACATTAGTCTTGAAACACAGGCTCCAAGGATGTCTTCCATAGATATGAAAAGAGAAAATCATTTGGTCAACAACCATCTAACAGGTCAGAGAGAAACTGTGAGCCTCAAATAGTATGGAACTGATTCCTGGTGTGTGACAGACCGCTTCATGTAAAGAGCCCCTCTTGATGTTGTCCATACCCCTCTCCTGTTTTATCTTTTCCATAACACGTATTTCCTAATATTCTGCACTTTCTGAGCAATTTATTTTTGTCTTCTTCCACTAAAACAGTAGCTTCTTGAGGGCAGATCATTTTGTCTGTCTTGTTTAATGCTTTGTCTTGAGTTCCTGGACAGTGCCGAGAAGAGTGTGAGTGTTCAATCCATAGTTGCTGGAAGAACCAAGGAATAAAATGCAGGTTGAGTGTCACCATGGGTGTCCTATCGTACATGTGACTACAAAGTAAGTATCCTGACTGCCTTGAAACTGAAGCCATGTTCTCCCTGAGACTCACTGAGTGCCTCCACTGTAGTCTGGAGACCTCTAGCACCAAGTCGCTCCTCCCTCATAAAGTTCCGAAGTCTCCCTACAGGAATTACTAAATATCAAGTTTCCCCATAGAATAGAAATACGCTCTTCTCTCTCTCGTAGCCTAAGAAACTACACTTACCAGTCGTTGAGAGACTGTCATAGTTACCAGAAATAAATATTGTGTACTTTAACATCCAGGAGAATAGCATATACACACTTTATGTTTACAATGACCAAACGCCTAAAATAATGGCAGCTCAAACAATTTTATAAGTACCTTATTTTCTCAACATCTCTTCTGCTTATGACATTTTTTTTATCAAGCTGCTGACATATGGCCAAGATTTATCTTATTGAATAGATCATCCGCTTTTAAATTAAATACATGATACCAATAAGCAATTTCCTGCTGTGACAAAAAGAAAAAGATTAGAAAATGCTTATCCCTCAAAAGCACACCAGTAATTATTGTTCAAGTTTACTTTGACGGAAGGAATAACATAAGAGGAAAAATAAATCTGTCTCCCCTGG
This sequence comes from Tupaia belangeri chinensis, assembly GCF_000334495.1. Taxonomy (NCBI): domain Eukaryota; kingdom Metazoa; phylum Chordata; class Mammalia; order Scandentia; family Tupaiidae; genus Tupaia; species Tupaia belangeri. The sequence goes on from NW_006206544.1 coordinate 3,778,415, forward strand.
GGATTGGGCTATATCTAAAATAGACAAGTGTACAGACATATTCTCAACATTTGGGGTACATAATTGAAATTTGTTCTACTTTCAAGGTCATTCATAAACTGTGAAATCATCGTTGCCAGCAGAGATTATAGATGTCAGAGGGAGCAACAGATTCAAGGCCCGACTGAAACAGATTGTTCCAACGTTTTTTGTTTTTTGCACAATGCTTTGAATTGAAAAAAAAAAAATTAAAGGCACCATTGGCAATAGAAGAAAATAGGCTAGAGTTAGCAATAAACTACAGTTTAAAAGCAAAACATAGTTTCTAGAAGAAGAAAAATATGCTACTTGTGATAGTAACATTTACATTTTGGGTGACTATAGCTGATGTTTGAAAAAGCTTTTTTAAAAATGTATTCTTTCATTCTTCCATGAGCAAGTGAGAAAAAGAGACAGAGACAGAGAGACAGCACTCTCAACCTCAGCCAGCCCCAGATGATAGGCACAGATGTGCTTGGTCTTCTCAGGGAGGTGTCTGGACAGGAACCTGGAACCTTGCTTCCCATGGAGGTCAACCTCACAGAGCACCATGTTCTACCTCTGTGCCGCCATCTGCCCCCACATTAAGCTTGATCAAGGGAAAAGGGAAGAACTTCCCTGTCAATTCTCATTTCATATGGCATACATTAATTTCTACAAGAAAACAAAAAGTAGATAGACAAGAAGACACTCTTAGCTGATGATTCCCTGTCACTTTATATGCAGATAGAGCTTGGATTATCTTTGAAGACACTCAAGTTCAGTGCTTCTTTTTTGTTTGTTTGTTTCCTAGAAAGATTTGTTACTATAGGGCGCATGCATTCACCAGAGAGACAGAAAGAGACAGAGAGGCAAAAAGTGAGAGATTATCCCCCTCCCCCCAGGTGGATGACCATGCCGCAATTTGGGACACACATGCATACACACTACCCAGCATGAGTTTTAAGTCATCAGGTCTAGCACTCGAACTGTGGTTGACTATATGGGAGTCCAATAATATAACTATTATGCCATCTGCTGGTTCCCAGTGCTTCTTAAATATTAATGTTCTTATGAATCACATAGAGATTTTGCAAAACTTCTAATTCTAATTCAGTAGCTCTGGGATATTTCTTGAGATTCTTTATTCCACACAAGTTCGAGAAAAAGACATGTAGCTGATTGGAAGACCACATTTTGTGAATGCTAATATCTGGACCATCACTCAAGAAATGCTGTGAATTTTAATGTGACCCTATGTAACATGTGATTATAACAAAGAAAAATTACTTTTGGAAATAATCATATGAATTGCTTCAAGCAAGACAAATGCTACTGTATCAACCCATACCTAAATTTATTTCTGATTATAAAGTCAGAATATCCAAGGGGTATTGTCTTTGAGCATCAGAGCCTTTCTATGTTACATTCTAATATTTCTAATATTTTGTTCTAGATCTGGTATCATGTTATTGATGATATATTGTTAGAATATTGCCCTTCCAGAGGCCAGCAGTGGCACAGTGATTAAGGCACTGGCCTCCCATATAGTCAACCACAATTCATGTTCCAGACCTGGCAGCTTGAAGTTTTATACTGCACGCATGTGCATACATGCCCAAAATTCCAGAAGGAGAATAGAGGAGAAAGGATTTTGGCAGAGCCATCTTTCCTGGGGGTGATTTTTCACCTTCCTTCTCACTATCTCTTTATGGCAAGCACACATGCATGCCTCATGGAAAAAAAAAAAATTAACTGCCCTTACAACACATCCGTAAAGAAAATTATGGAATAAGTTCTTCATCTCAGAAACTTTTTGAAAACTTTCACTGACACAGATTTCTTACACTGAATTTACACCCTGTTAAGCTCTAAATACCTCATTTTGTTTAAATAGAAGTTAATGGGAAAAAATGGAATTGGACAGAGTTGTTAGAAAAGTATTCTACTCAGGGAATCAGCAGTTAGTGTAATGGCTATGTCGCTGAACTCCCACGTAGTCAACCGTGGTTCGTGTCCTAGACCCGGTGGCTTAAAACTCACGCCGGGCGCATGTGCGTGCGTGCCCAAGATCCCGAGAGGAGAATGGAGGAGAAGGGATTGCAGCATGACCATCCCCCCTGGGGGGTGATTTCTCGCTTTCTGTCTCTCTGTCTCTCTCTATCTGTCTGGCGAGCGCACATGCCCTATAGTGAAAAATCTCTCCAAAAAAAGAAAGAAAGAAAAGAAAAGTATTCTATTCAGTCCAGGGAAAGGAGCTGATGTCTTCTTCCTGACACCCACAGCTAAGAGGGGAAAAAGAGAAGGGCTAGAAGAAAACTAAGGAAGTCAAACCAACAGGTTTCCACTATTACAGACAAGTGAACTTCCTATTAGCTAATGAGCTATTTCAAAGCCATTTATTGAATAACCTATCTGCCCATCACTAATTTGAAATGCTATTTTCATCATACACTTATAATAAATTTATCCATATACATTTGGCTCCATCACTTCATCCAGTGCTTTCTATTGATTTGCTCACTCTGGGCCAGTCCCATACTGCTGTATTACTGCTTAGCACTTTACAGCCGCCTTTCAAAATTTTCCCACACTTGCTCTTCCAGAATCACTTGGCAAGCTTCCAAACATCCTGGTGAGATTTTGAGTGGTATTGCATTGAATATTTAAGTTAGTTCATTAAAACTGATGTCTCTCTAATTTAAATATTCCAAATGAAAAATAGAATATACCTCCTTTTTTAATTCAAATTTTCTTTTATATTTCTTCATACAGTCTGTAGTTTGTTCATATCCATATTATGTACTTATTTGAACTTCTTACCTTGGGAAAAAAACTTCCATGAAAACCGTTATTATAGATGGCATTTCTTTTTTGTCATTTCCTATCTGGTTATTTTTGTCATCATGGACACTTTTACATTACTTACAACTTATTTAAATCAGTGTACAAGCTTTATGACTGCTTTTGCTTGCTTTTCATGTAATTTCTTGGCATTTCTAAGTATACAATAATATCACTTACAGACATTCATGTGTTTCCATTTTCTTTTCCAGTATACATGCATTTTTTTTTTTAAATTAAGTTGGACTCCTTCAGTGGCACAGAGATAGCATGCTACTCAAGTGAAGGTGACTCCACATGGACTATCATGGCTTCAGTTTTCTGGTCACATTGTACATACTGGGCATTTGTACCCATGATCTTGGTTGACTGGGAAGACTAGGGAGTGGATCGTGGTGTGAGACTCAGCTGAGAGTATTTGTCTTTATCTTTTTCTCTGTCTCTCACACTCATGAAAGACATGAACAAACAAAAATTAAGTTGACATACAGTCGTGTTTATCATATGCAACACCATGGTGAAAAGCATGGATACATTGTGAAATGATTGAATCTAGCTAATTAACAAATGCATTACCTCAGATAGCTATAATTTTTATGGTGAGAATACTTAGCCTCCATCCCCTTATCATTTCTCAAAAATACGATAGATTGTCATCAACTATAGTCACCAGGCTGTACAACAGATCTCTTCAAATTATTCCTCCTATCCCAACCATAAATATGTATCCTTTTGGCAACCTCAATTCCACCTCTCCCCTAGCCACTCAAGTACACATTTTATCTCCTCTAACTTCTAACTCCTTGGCATTTTTACAACACTATTAAATAATAGAGACACAGCAAGCATTGTTGTCTTTCTAATTCCTGGCTTTGATAGAATAATTTCATAGACCACCATAAAGCATCTTGCAAATCATAAGATGTAGGTCATAATTTATATTGCTACTTATGTAATGACTTTTTCAACATAATATAGTTTTAGTATATAAGAAATAGAATTTGGCCAGGAAGTCCAGCAGTGGTAGAACAACTATCCTAACATGAGAAAGTTCTTAGTTCAAGTTCCAAGGCTTTCCTGAGCATACTGGGCCAAGACCCAGGCAGGCTGAGATTAGAGGTAAATCATGGAGGAGAGACCCTGTTGGGAGTACTTCTCTCTCTCTTTTTCCCTGTTTCTCTCATGGAAGAAATTAAATAAATAAATACATAAATAAAAACTAAAATGTGCATAGAATGATATCTTCTCTTATACTGAATATGTTTCTACAAGTCCCCTTCTTCCAATTTATGTTCTGAGGCATTGTAATGGGATTAAGAAGACGGGGCTTGTGGAGAGAGGTTACTGATTGGATAGTTAGGATTGGTAAGGAGAGGAAATGAGGCAGACAGGGACCCACATGGGACACAGACCATGTTTTCCTGTCTGTTGCCATATGGTAATGCAGCCAGAAGAACACCACCAGACAGGACCCCTAGATGTTGGCCCTCCAAACAGTACATTTAGTAAGTATATACTTTTATAAATCACTTTATTTTGAGTATTTTTTTTTTGGAGAGATTTTCACTGTAGGGCGCATGCGCTCGCCAGACAGACAGAGAGAGACATAGAGACAGAAAGCGAGAAATCACCCCCCAGGGGCGATGGTCACGCTGCAATCCCTTCTCCTCCATTCTCCTCTCGGGATCTTGGGCACTCACGCACACGCGCCCGGTGTGAGTTTTAAGCCACCGGGTCCGGGACACAAACCACGGTCGACTACGTGGGAGTCCAGTGACATAGCCATTACGCTAACTGCTGGTTCCCGAGTATTTATTTTTATTAGCAATGGAACAGACTAAAACATACTCCTTTTGTTCATGACTTTAAAAGGAATAGGTGTTGAGTTTTAGCAAATCTTTTTAGTATTTATTGATAAGACCATCTGACTCAAAATTCCTAATACAACTAATCATATTAATCGATTCCTGGATTCAACTATCCCTTTACTCTAAAAATTATTTTACTCGATCATAATGCAAAAATTTCAAATATACAGTCCAGTATAGCTTAATGACAGGGATACCTTTTGGAAATGAGTTATTGGGCAATTTAGCATTGTGTGAACATCTTAGCATGTACTCATCTAGACCTGGCTGGTGTAGTGTAGTATATACTTAGGCTATCTGATATAGTCTATTATAATCTTAGGGGTCCACTCTGTAATATGTGGTCCATCATGGACTGAAACAGTGTTAGGTGATACATGACTGCATTATTATATTTTATTAACAATTTGGGGAATATGCCATATTTTTGCACCAATATTCACATTTTTAAACTCTTTTTCTTCTTCTTAAAGAATCATTTATTTAATTTCATTTATTATTTTTAATTTGACCAGAGTAAGACAGAAAAAGTGAGAAGGCAAGCCTCCTGGTCTGAGACTCGAACTGCAGTTGGGATGTGGGAATCCAGCACCTTAACCACCATGAGCCACCTGCTGACCTAACTATGGTATCATTTTTTTAAGGAATTATTTATTTAATTTTATTTATTTACTATTATTATTTTTAAATTTGCTTCAGACATGTGCACTCACCAGATAGAGACAGAGAGAAAGAGAGGGAAAGTAAGAAAGAAAGCCACCAGATCTAGGACTTAGTCATGTGGGAGTCAAAATGCCAATTCTGCCCAAGTTAATCTGCATATTTAATGCAATCCCAATCAAAGTGCCAGAGCCATTCTTCACAGATCTAAAAGGACAATTATAAAATTTGTCTGGAATCATAAAATACCCCATGTTGCCAAAGCTATTCAGCACAAGAAGAGTGGAAGAGGAGGCATCTCACTCCTTGACCCCCAAATATATTACAAAGCTATAATAATCAAAACAGCATGGTACTGGCATAAAACAGACATGCAGACCAAAGGAACAGACTAGAGACCCCAGAAATAAACCCCAAAAAAAAAAAGTCAACTGATTTTTTTTTTTTTTTTTACGAATGGTACCAGTTAATCCAGTGGGAAAAGGAAAACCTCTTCAGCAAATGGTGCTGGAAAAACTGGGTATTCACCTGCAAAAAGATGAATCTGAACTCCTACCTCTCATCATTGACAAAAATCAACTCAAAATGGATCAAAGATCTAAACCTAAGACCTCAAACTATAAAACTACTGGAGGAAAGCACTGGGGAAACTCTGGGAGACACTGGGGTAGGTAAAGACTTCTTAAATAAGACCCCCAAAGCACAGGCAATAATCCCAGAAATAGTCAAGTGGGATTACATCAGATTTAAAAATTTCTGCACAGCAAAAGACACAGGAATTAGTGTGAATTGACAACCCGCAGAATGGGAGAATATTTTTGTAAATTATGCTTCAGATAAAGGACTGATAACCAGAATACACAGGGAACTCAAGCAGCTTACCTGAAAAAATAATCAACCCAATTAAAAGATGGGAAAATAAGCTGAAAAACAAACAAACAAACAAACAAAAAACAACTCTCTAAGACATAAATGTAGCTAAAAATAATATGAAAAAATGTTTAATGTCACTCATTATAAGGGAGATGCAAATCAAAATCACAATGAAATACCACCTAACCCCAGTCAAAATGACTAATATTTTTAAAAATTTAAAAAAATAGTAAGTGCTGGCAGAGATGTGGTGATAGCGCAACTGTCCTACACTGCTGTTGGAAATGTAAATTGATCCAGCCACTGTGGAGAACAATATAGAGATTCCTCAAAGATCTACAAATAGAACTTCTATATGATCCAGTAATCCCACTCCTGGGTATCTACCCAAAGGACAGGAGAACACTTAGTTGGAAAATTGCTTGCATATCTGTTTATTGTGGCATTATTCACCATTGCTAAGACATGGAACCAATGCAAATGTCCACAAATAGAAGGATGGATTGAAAAAGTGTGACACGTATACTCTATAGAATACTACTCAGCCATGAAAAACAACAAGACCCTGGCTTTTGATAGAAAGTGGATGAATATGGAATATTTATGGCTGGTTGAAGCAAGCCAAGCTATGAAGGAGAGACACAGTATGTCTCCACTTAATATATATGAACTGTCTGCACTCTATGGCTGAAACTGAATGACTAGAGGATATTGAAACATGGAAAATGGTTATAGATACCAGATACAGTGTGGGAAGAGGGTGAGAGAAGGAGGATAGTGTGAAGAAAGACGTTAAGTAGAAAAATAGAGAGGCAAGACATTTATGGGATACAGAAATTGATTATTATCTGTTAATGATAACATGTATGGTATCTCCAACTAAACTGGTGTGAAATGTATTCATGTTGGAAAATTCACTTTACAAGCTAAGTGATATATAGTGAATGAATCTATAAAAAAATTAAAATACAATAAAATAAAATATATTTTTAAAATTATAGAAATTATACTTTGTCCACAATACATTCTACCCTGGATTTTATTATTCACTAATTGAGAGAAGTATGCATTCCTGATTTTCAAAACCTCTGTGATTATCTTTCTTTCCTTCTTTTTTTTTTTTTTTCTTTTTTTTTTTTTTTTTTTTTGGAGAGGTTTTTGTTATAGGGCACGTGCACCTGCCAGAAAGACAGACAGACAGAAAGACAGAAAGCAAGAAATCAGGCCATGCCGCAATCCCTTCTCCTTCATTCTCCTCTCAGTATCTTGGTTACACACAAACACACACCTGACGTGACTTTAAGCCACTGGGTCCGGGTCTTGAATCACAGACAGCTACATGGGAGTCCAGCAACATAGTCATTATGCCAAATGCTGGTCCCACTGGGACTATCTTTCATAACTTAATTTTCTTGTCATTAATTTGAAGTGTTGGCTTTGTTTTATCTTTATTTGAATGATCAAACTCAGTGCTGTTTTTTCTGTTGCTACTGTTGCTGCTATTGTTTTCTCAGACCCATACCTAGGGATTTGTGACTAATTCTAATTTTTCCACACTTGTTCCTAAATTCATTAAGATCTTTATTAAATCATTTCTGTTGCTTTCCTCACATATGTCTTGGTGATCTCTCCTAGCTACTTGGATTGGATATTTAACTGATTTTAATTTTTTTCCCATTTTGTAGCAAAGCTGCTTAAGAGAATACATGCTATTCTGTCTATATCTCTGACTCCATCTCCTCCTATCTTTTTGTCTGTAGTTGACTCATATAAAATTAGTCACACTTTAACTAGACTTGGATGTGACTCATCCACACAGCCTGCATTGTAGTTGCATTTTGTTTCTTTAATAAAGCTGACACCATATTTTTTACACTTAATTCTGGCTTTATAGGATTTCGAATCAATTTTTTAAAAAAGAATAATCATGTTTGTTTTTATTTTCCTCATTTATTTGATTCTTTTTGCTTAAGTTCTTCTGTGCATCCTGTGTTCTTTTAATTGTCTATCGTTTGCTATATGGTCTTTGTGCTTTTCCTTAGTTTGGCAAGAATAGTCTTTTTTAGTTGCATCAATGAATACCTATAATACTTAATGCTAATCAGAATTAGCACATGGTCACATTACTAGTGTTCTCTAGGAAACCATTCTTCTTTATTTCCCTGTGTAAGCTATGCTTCCCCAGGACCTTATAGATCTTATAGGTCTAATCCTAGCCAATGAGCATGAGTAGATGCAACTGTGGAATTGCAGCCAAAGGTATTGAAAGACTCTGTGCCTTGCCTTGTTTTCCCTCTCCAGCAGCACAGGTAAGGGTCCACAAGGATGAGATTTGTGATCCCAGAACTTTTAGTGCCTGTGGACAGAATCCCCAACCCTATACTGCATGTAAGAAATAAAACTGGTTATGTTCAACCACAGGCATTTCAGAGTTAAGCTGTTAGCACAGCAAATCCTAGTCTATTCTGACTGAGCCAAGTAGAGAAGATACTATAAGCACGTGCAATGTAACCTAAAATTAACACTGAAATAGTTGGCACTGGCTGAAAATAAGCATTTTGCTTACAGGAAAGACGGTGTAATGGCAAAGGCACAGGCTTCTAAATCAGTCTTGGGCCTGATTCATGAACTGCATGACTTTGGCTACTTATGTTATTCTTATTGGTAAAAATGAGGTTAATAACTACCTTGGGGAATTTCTCTGAGGATTATCAAACAAAAATAATACTGTTGGGCTGACTCCATGGCCTGGTGGTTAAGGTGGCTATATCTCACATAACTGACCCTGCTGTTCAAATCCAGACTTGCTGACTTGAGAAACACCCTGGACATGTGTTCATAAGTACCCAAAATTCAGAAAGAAAGAGACAGGGAGAAGAAGGGATTGTGGAGGACCAACCCCCATGAGAAGTGCTTTCTTCTTTTCCCTACTCTCTGTCTCTCTCTGGAGCATGCACCCTCAGCAAAAAATAATAATATTAACAATATTTGTTAAGCATGTAGAGTTTAGTAGATTCCAATTATATAGGTATAATAATTATTACTGAGTTTCTAATATTTATTCACAGCATATTATAAAGCAAAGCATTATTAAAATTTAATGCTAGTAAAATCTTACTGAAACCAATGGAATTTATCAAGATCAATAAGACTATTGGTCCAGTTCTCATTACTTAATGATTCAGTCTATACAGATAGAAAGAACCAGAAATCTTGTTGTTCTTCAAAGAAACTATTTTCTCACATACACAATGTATTCAATTATTTTTATGGACATACTTGAAACTTGAAATTTGAGTTCTTTCTATAGCAGTTGATAAGGTATTTTCACATATATGAATACATATGTGGAAAACATGAAATAGAAAGCTTAATTATGAATATGTAACTAGAAATTTCTATTCTTTTCTCACAATATCAAATAACCCAATCGATATATTCAAAAATAAAAACGTTTTGAAATTTCAAACTTAGATAATCCAATATCCTATTGCAGTCCTTCTTGTTATCTATTTATTTATTTGAGAGATATTTTGCTATAGGGCACATGCACTCACCGGAGAGACAGATAGAAAGTGAGAAATCACCCGCCAGAGGGAATGGCCATGCTACAATCCCTTCTCCTCCATTCTTCTCTCAGGATTTTGTTCCCTTCCCGCCTTCCCCACACACACATAGTCCTGTCATTAACTTCAAGCCATCCAAACCACAGTCCATCATGTAGTCCAGCACCTTAACCACTCCACCACCTGCTGGCCTCTCTTATTTTTAATCACTGGAGAGGAGTTTACACTTCGGAGTCCATTCAGCTGATTTTCGTTGGTTTAGAAGTGAAGACTATGAATGCCAGCTGCTGTGGCACAGCAATGACTCAACACTCCATGATGCTGAGGCCATGGGAAGGCCTGGATTCACTTCCCAGAGTCTCCCTGTGCACACTGGAAGTGCATGGATGACCATGATCCTCACTAGCTGGGATGGGGGTAGGAATTGCCACATGAAGACCCTGTTGGGAGTGCCCCCTACCACATTGTTATCTCTCATGGAAAAAAATACATAAGTAAACTTATATGTGTACGTGTACATATACATGTGTGTATGCATGTACATTTGTATGCACCAAGATTTGTACTTCTTAGATCACCAGCAAGGCAATCTTTATAATGATCATGCCCAATACAGCTGTATATTATTTCTTCCTTCAAACAGGGTTTTTTTTTTTTTCTTCCTTTCTTTCTTTCTTTTTTAGTTTGATAATAAAGACTTAGATCCATTCTGAAGGATATCCTTGTTAACTTACATTTTCACCCACAGGTAGTTTGGGAAATTTCAATGTTCCTTATCTGGCAAAAGTATTGAAATGAGCTCAACACTTTAAAATCCCTTGAAGCAAAATCTAAAATTTCTAACAGCAGACATCACAAGTATTTTTTGCTAAATTTTTTCATAGAAAATATTTGCCTAATTAAAATAATTGACTATCATTTTCTATATCTTTTTTTTGTAAATTTCTAATAGCAGGAAGAGAAATATCCTAAGCAACTTCAGTGAATAATTTGCTTCAGGGTTACCAATTTGGTTTTAGAAATGTAATTCAAGACATAATGACCTAATTTTTAAAGTCCAATCACTCTGAAAGGGCTTCTATTACTTAAAATTAAAGAAAAAATAATGAAAAACTATAAAGGTAGTAAAGGTAACCTGTTTATCCTGGGAAACCAAATGCTATTATCATATTAACTAGAATTTTCTTTCCATTTCTAAAATTTGTCCCCAAAATAGGTTAAAGGAATAAAAAAGCACACGTGATTAAAAAAATAATAAAAAAAGGAAAATTGCAGTTATGACTATGGCAAAAGGACAGAAATATTTTGCCAAGAATTTTTTTTTTAACTCAGATATACAAGTTTCAAAGAATGCACTCCAGATGGCAAATCCTTGATTTCTGTGGGAAAGTTTATCTCACTCCTCAAAAGAATCTTGCAGGCTGCAGCTCAGAAACTTAAAACTGGTATGAATGAAAATGATTAGGGTTCGAAGTTGTGGCTTTCTTGCTACTCTCCCTACATGGTTGCCTGTCCTTGCAACCTGGGAGTTCATTCATTTCCTAGTAATGACTGACAACTATTTTTTTTTTTTTTAACCTATGAGAAAGTTAGGAGAAATTTTCAACTCCCCTGTCAAGGAGTTGAAAATTATAGTTAAATTTGAGCTTTTATGTAAGACCCTCTAATGGTAGCAGTGGTAACCACTGTCAAGGAGATGAAAATTATAGTTAAATCTGAGCTTTTATGTCACACCCTCTAATGGTAGCAGTGGTAACAGAAGTCGATAGGAGAGAGACCAGCAGTTAGTGTAATGGCTATATTGCTGGACTCCCCTATAGTTGACCATGGTTCGTGTCCGAGACCCGGTGGCTTGAACTCACACCAGGTGCGTGTGCGTGTGTGCCCAAGATCCCAAGAGGAGAATGGAGGAGAAGGGATTGTGGCGTGGCCATCCCTCCTGGGGGGTGATTTTTCGCTTTCTGTCTCTCTGTCTCTCTCTGTCTTTCTGGCAAGCACATGTGCCCTATAGCAAAAACTTCTCCCCCCCGCAAAAAAAAATAAAGTCCGTAGGAGATAAAGGTAGAGAATACCAAAATATCGCCTGAAGAGAGACATCTCCTGGAGATGGGATGTGGGTATGTTTATTTATTTGTTGTAATGCAGTACACAGAAGACAAAGTTTTGTGGCTAATTTTAGAAGCCCTAGTCACATTTGGGGTAGTTTCCAGAGACTATACAGCATACAGGGGGGAAAATCATGGACCCTGGAATAAAACAGATAAGAGAATTGCCTCTTCCCTCCCACATTTGTTAGCTCTGCATCTATGGGGAAATGACATGGCCTAGTTAAGTCTCAGTATTATCTATAAAATGAAAATATTAATAGTTAACTTGCAAGTTGTTATGAAGAGCACAACTAATCCACTTAAAACTTTAGGTACCTTGGTCCTCCCATGGCATGGTGGTTAAGTCAGCTGAGTCCCAAATAGTCAACAGCATGGTTCAAGTCCCAGACTCTCTAGCTTGAGAGACACCAGGCACGTGCATGTGAATGTGTGTGCATGCATGTGTGTTTGTATTGCAAATGGAGTCAGGATGATTTGTTCTGGCTCCCTCACCTCCTATCTTATGGTTGACGGTCACAGGGTAAACGACTTACGTTACTAGTTGTGCTGCACTTGCACGCTTGTTACGTAATTATGACTTTGCTGTTTTATGCCATTGAAGATAACATACATGTGCGTGTGCCACAGTTTGGTTTTAGCAATGAACCACTATTGACTGCAGTCCCTTTTAGAGAAAAGGGGCACCTGGTCAGCTAGTACTGTGCTGCTCTGCTCTGCCCTGCACAGCACTGCCCTGATGAGCTCTTCCCCGCACTGTGCTGCCTGGTGCTGCTATGCCCAGGTAGCTAGCACTGCTCTGTTTGGCCTTGGTTCAGGCTGGCCAACCCTGATGGCCTTGGCATGGCTCAGCTCAGCTCCTAGTGCTGTGAGCTCCAAGAGGGAAGAAGCCACTCTGTGAGTTTTCTCCACGTGTTATAGGCTCCAAAAGGGAGGAAGCACTTGCAGGCATTTCTATGGGCTTTGTCAGCCTACTAAGAGATCTGTGACTCCCTCTAAACTTATCCAGTAAACAACATGACATCTGTGCCTTGCATCTTTTTCCAACTCCCTATGTTTCTGTTTGACCTACCATTTCGGGAGAAAAGAACCTCACAAAATAATGTCCAAATCCTAAAAAGAGGAAGAAATGGAGAAGGGATCGTGGTGCAACCATCCCCCATGAACTTTCTCTTTGTCTCCTTTCTCTCTTTCTCTTCCCTCTAGCAAATTAAAATACACACACATGCATGCACACACACACATGCACATACACAAAAGAGTTAAGCACCTAGGACCAGCCACAGCAGCAGTCAATAGTGTGCTGAATGGCAGTACTGGAAACCGTATGGCTAACTATGGGTTGGGGTTCATTGTTAGCCTGAAATATCCTGGGTGCACACGTTAGCCCTGGATTCATTGCTGGCCTGAAATATCCTGGGTGCACACGTTAGCCCAGCCTCCTGAGGAGCTGGAAGGCCAGGGGAAAGGGATCATGGAGTGGTGAGCTTCTGTCAAGAGTGGTTTTCTCTCTCTCTCTCTCTTTCTCTCTCTCTCTCTCGGGAATGTATGCTCACTCTCATAAATAAACTTAACAAACAAATGTGAACACCCAGTAGATATTCAATAGAGAGAACTATGTTAATACGTACTTTTGTAATTTCAAGTTTTCCTGTAGTGAACGCTAGTGAGTCCTGAACTTGAATACACGGCATGATGCTTAGCCTTTTGGTGAAGTTATGTAAAAACCGAGTCCCCCTGCCCTCCTTTTTTTCCTTTCTTCTCTCTCTTTGTTTCTACCACCGCACCCCTAAATTCCATTAATCATCACTAGCATAATTTTGGAGTCTATTTGTTCTGTTGTTAATAGTAAATGACACTGAATGTTGACATTTCCAAGACACCTGAACTAGGGCATCTTCTTCTTTTTTTCTTTAGCTTCATTTCCTTTGACATAAACAGGAAGAAAAACTATAGCCGTGAGGTTTTGCAGAAAACATACCATTTGTTTTACTAGAAGATTTATCCCTGGAACAATTGAGCTTCCAAGCAATAAAACTGCCATGAACAAGGTTTCTCTCAAAGAAATTCTCCTTGAAAATGTATTGGAACCTACCATATTAGAAGGAAGTGATGGGTTTCTGATTGCAAATATAATCCCGTTTAGAGGAGAGAAGTAAAGTAAAATTCCTAAGCCAATTTCAGCATCGTTGCATTTAGAGTATTATTGAACTATGTTTCTATAACGTTTCTCTGTGAGCACAATCATGCTTTTGGTCACAGAACCATAATTTGTAAACTAGAGCACTGGGAAAGAACTTAGGGGGCTCTTGGGGGCTTTTCAGCAATACTGCTGGCAAGAGGAGAGCACTGAGTGAATCTAAGAAGATGGAAAGAGGGATGGTGGTGATCATAAACAAAGTCATAGAAAGGAACTTCCATCCCTATTCAAAAAGAAATGACAAGGCAGTATGTGCAATGACTATGGTATTCAGCTTCCTTTTATTTGCAGAACTCTTTAGTCAAATAAGTATTTCAGACAACTCCAAAATTTGAAACATATAAAAGGTTACCTAGGGAGCTGGCAGGTGGCATGGTAGTTAAGGGCGTTGTACTCCCACATGGCTGACTGCAGTTCAAGTCCCGGACCTGGTGGCTTGCTTTCTCATTTTTCTTCTTTCTCTTTCTCTTTGTCTCTTTTGGGTTAAATTTTAAAAATTAAAAAATGATTAAGTAAATAAAGTTAATAAATAAAATATTTTTTAAAAAATAAAAGGTTACCTAGAAGTACTGAAAACCCAAGTTATGCCTGCTCAGATGTCTCTCATAGTCTCTCCCCAAACTTAGCAGCACCTGAGGTACCTCCTGGCATCAAAAGAGCCACTGCAAAATAGCTGGCAGTTAAATCAGATTTGGGATCTAGTCTCAGTTCTGGATCTACTTGCTCTGGAACTTTTTTTTTTTTTTTGGAGGGATTTTTGCTATAGGGCGCATGCGCTCACCAGACAGACAGAGAGAGACATAGAGACAGAAAGCGAGAAATCACCCCCCAGGGGGGATGGTCACGCCACAATCCCTTCTCCTCCATTCTCCTCTCGGGATCTTGGGCACGCACACACACGCGCCCGGCGTGAGTTTTAAGCCACCAGGTCCAGGACGCAAACCACGATCGACCACGTGGTAGTCCAGCGACATAGCCATTATGCTAACTGCTGGTTCCCCCTTGCTCTGGAACTTTGAGCAACATAATTACCCTGATCGATGATGTTTCCTGATTGTGATGATTATAGGAGACACCAGCCTTAAAATACTGGCACACTGACAGTGTAGCTGCTCAGTAAACATCTTTGTTGGAAGTAAATTCAACTAGAAGTTAATATTAAACCCTGCTTAATAAGCTAAATGAATGAGGTTTGGGAATTATTTATATAATAAGCTCATTTTTAAAGGAGACTATGACCATTTATATTTTTATTTGGAAATGACGGCAAGTTCTTCATGTCATCTCTATTATATATTCTCAGAGGGACAATGGGTAAAAAAATAAATAAATAAAAATAAAAAAAAAAAAACAAGAAAAAACACATGTCTATTACCATGCTTTATGATTCAAAAACATGAGTTAGAAAGTACACAGTAGTCTCTCTGACTCAAGAACAGATAACAGCATCATTTTTATAAATTAAAGTAGAGATAGAGTCACTGTAATGCACATTGCTACAATAACAAACCAGAGATTAGAGATAAATATATAAATGCTTGTTGCCAAGGGAATATTTTATCCAATAAAAGACACACATTAACTCTCACAATAGAGTCATCTAATAAATGATTTATTCAGACACTAATATTTAATCAGTTCATACCTATAATTGCTCAGAGAACCTCATTAGCATATTCAGGGTTATTCCTTCATCAAGGCTAATTTCTTAGTCCCACTTATTATAAAATGAATAAATGACACAAAGGAAAACATATTATCATTTCATATCAAATACTAATGGTCTTATTTTCTTTAGATAACTAGATTTTTACCTGCAGGGTGCTATCTTAGAACTTTTTTTTAATGTAAAAGGTTAATAGAAACGATTTGTGAAACCACACAGAGTGTACTGTATTGCCACTTATTAAATAGATTTCTATTTTCTTCTGTGGAGTTGCTTCTTAATTTTTTTACAGTGCTGCAATGGTTTGCTACTTAATTCCATAACGTAAGTCGTCAATTAGTAGTTTCCGCACTTGGTGAGATAAAATGTGATATGCCAAATTGAGAAACATTCATGGATTTTCTTTACATTTACTATTTTTTCTAATGCTTTTGAAAATTCCTAGATAAATAAAAACACTACTGTGGATTATGATTCTTTCCACAAGAGGGTCCTTTAAAGACAAAAATACTGCCCCTGACTAGTGGTCTGCCTTCTCGAATGGTAAAAACTAAGGAAAAAAGATTGTGAAATATATCCCTGATAATTAATGAAATTTTAAAGCTTATTTAAAGTTAGTATTTCTACCAATTAAAGTTAACTAATGGTAATAAAAACTAGTATTCATTGAATGCTTTTTGTCTGCCAGACAACATATTAAGTGCTAGATATGTAGGTATTGTTATTATTGTTATTTTTCTATAGGACGCATGCGCTCACCTGAGAGACAAAGGGACAGAAAGTGAGGAATCGCCTTCTGGGGGGAGCAGAGGGACGGAGGCGGCGTGATCATGCCACAATCCCTTCTCCTCCATTCCCTTCTCAGGATTTTGGACGCATACACACACACACATATGTTTGGAGTGAGTTAGTTTCAAGCTGCTGGGTCCAGAACTCGAACAGCATTCAACTACATGGGAGTCCAGCAACATAACCACTATGCCATTCACTGGTCCCTGGTAATATTATTATTATTAATTACATTTTAGAGAGTCAATTATGATTCAACAGAAAACTTAAAAATTCTCAAATCAGTTTTATAACTCTTCTTATAGAATTATTTCTGTGGGATATGTATACATGTATGTATATACACATATGCACACATATGTATACACACATATATAATATAATCATGAACTAATATTTAATTTTATTATAATAATTAAGCCTAATACTGCTTTTAACGTCTATGGGTACCACAGCGAACAAAAGCAGGTATGGTTATAGCCGTCGAAGACCTTCTATATGACTGAGAGAGGAGTCATGAATTACCCAGGGAATATAAAATCAAAGTTGTGAAAAGCAATAAGAATGTAAGTGCACCATAAGGATTATTAGCTGTTCAGGGACTCAAGGGTAGCTTCCTTCAAGGGAGATGTCTGAAGTGAGAACTAAATGATGCAGATGTGCTAAGCAGGTGGAAAGGGAAATACGAATCTTATTCCAAAGCCCTGCAGCAGGAGACATCAGCCAGAGAAGGAACTAGAGGTCAATGGAATAACAGATTGGGATAAGGGTCAGAATGGTTCAGGAGGAGGCTAAAAAATAAAAGGCAGACAATTCATTCATTTAGTAAACATTTACAGGCGTCTTCTGCACCTCCAATAAGACTATACTTAATCCATAAAAACGTGCATCCACCCACATACTCCTAGATATAATGGAATGTAATCAGTATTGTAGTGATGAATAACACTGTGGGGAACACAAAAAGAGCCACAATTCTGTTTAAGGAGGGTCAGAAGTAAAGAATTGGCAAAGATTTTTTATTGAATAATTGATATTTGATTGAGTTTTAAAGGTATTCTAGGAGACAGCATGAAGAGATACACAGATGTAAATAATAGCCATAAGTCTATTTAATAATAATTCCTTCAAAAAATCTGTCCATTTTAAATTTCAAAGGAGATTATTTTCCCTGCAGAAATGATTATAGTAGAAATTGGTAACAAAGAGATACACAGGAAAAAGAGCCTTAATATTTTCTGCTAATTTATATATTTATAAAAAAGGATTGATCAAATAAGCAACCACAATGAAATTTAGAAAATGCCTGGATGTAAATGATGACATAATTGGCATATCAAAAATATAAAGATTGCAGTGATAGCCATGCACACACAAAAGTTACAGACTTAGGTGCACAGAGCAGAAAAGAAGGCTGAATACCATCTTTCTTTAAGTCTATTTCAAGAAGTTATAATAACAACAAATTAAATCTAAATGAAGTATCATTTTAAAGATTACATAAATAGGAAACAAACATACAACAAATCAACAAGATCAAAAGTTTGATCTTAAAAAATAAAACACGTTTTACAGATCTCTGCATCATGGAAACAAGAGAAAACATGAAAATGATATCAGAGGGACCAGCAGTTCGTATAATGGCCATGTCGCTGGATTCCCATGTATTCAACCACGGTTCGAGTCCCAGACCCGGTGATTTAAACTCACGCTGGGTACGTGTGTGTGTGCCCAAGATCCCAAGAGGAGAATGGAGGAGAAGGGATTGAGGCATGGCCATCCCCCCCGGGGAGTGATTTCTCACTTTTTGTCTCTCTGTCTCTGTCTCTCTGCCGAGCACACATGCCCTATAGCAAAATAATAATAATAATAATATCAGATATCAAAAATGAAACATTACTATAGATTACATTTATTCTAAGAGATAATTAGGAAGACAAACAATATTGACAATACTTTCACAATGTAAGTGAAATGAAAAAATAAAAATACCACTTAGTGAAACTAAATAAGAATCATTGGAAAATATTAATTGCTCTACATCTAATAAATAATGAAGAAAGTCATTTACAGAGGTAGTTCTCTTTCCTTCCTAAGATGAAAATGTTTATCAACATCATTCCCCATTTCTCTATTGTTACCACTAGGTGGCAAACGTTTCCAAACTATGGCAGGAACCTGCAGGGGATTTCAGAGCCTGTTGGATATGGTTTTCGTGATCTCCAGCATCACAAACAGAATTTTCTAAAATATTCTCATTATTGTAATTTTGAGTACCCTCACTATTTTCATGAAACAAAAGATGGCAACAAGAACAAAATCGTATTTAAAAAAACTTAAACACAGGTTTTATTGGCAGAAGTTGAAATCCTATTCTAACAATAGAATCTTCCACTTCGGGCTCAGAACAAGGCCAGGGAAGTGGAGCAACCCTATCACAGATTTCCATCTCCATGACAACCTTTCAGTTCCATGCACAATTAAAGCTACAGCATCGTTTTTTCAGGGGAAAAAAATTCTGAGTCATGGCTGGTATTCATTTTTTACAGAAGAAGAGTGAAATTAAAGTGATTCTAATTAGTAAGGTTGAATTATTGTGGAGATGGGAGGAAAGCATAGATCTGAAAATGCTTTGTATAAGCAGCCATCT
This sequence comes from Tupaia belangeri chinensis, assembly GCF_000334495.1. Taxonomy (NCBI): domain Eukaryota; kingdom Metazoa; phylum Chordata; class Mammalia; order Scandentia; family Tupaiidae; genus Tupaia; species Tupaia belangeri. Next base: position 3,797,633 of record NW_006206544.1, read on the forward strand.
CTCTTCCATTAGCAAATGGAAATATGTATTTCGTGTGATTTGATGTACCGACATTATCACTATCCGCTTTGGCTTTCCTGGACAACAGCTCTTTTATGCATTCTTAAAAATCCAGGCTTAATTCACCTCTAGGCTACATTTGTGGTAGACATGTTCATTCTATTAGCAATTAGATTTTGACTAGATGAACTGAAAAGAGTTGGGACTCCCCCCAGAATCCTGGAATAACCTTATCTCCACACCCTGTACTCCTCTGAAAACATTTCTGGGTTTTTTATTTTCATTGAGCAAATCTGTAGGGCTCAGGTTCACTCTGTCCTGAAGGAGACTGTTTACAATTTTTGAAGGGCTCAGAGATTATCAAAGGGTTAAGAAAATTACCTTTAGTTGTCGCTTTTTCTTGTTTAGTAGTACATAAAATAATAGTATATTCTATAAGACTGCATATCAGCTTTAATGAACCACCTTCCTGCCTAAAACACTGAATTGATTTTCCAAACTAAAAAAAAATTAAAAACCTAACTTTATAAAGAAAGCATAGTGGAACAAGAGCTCAGCACATGAAGAACAACTGATAGGCAGATGATTCTATGACTTAATGACATTATAATGTATATAAAATAAAGATATTTTAAATAGAGCATGAGGTCATTTACTTTGCTCCTTTAAAAAAAAAGTATTACTAAAGCTTGGACAATGGAATCCGGGTTTTCATGTTATTTCATAAAAAGCAACTACATGAAAGACTTCATTCATTTAAGACATTTCTGAAATATGGAAAGATGAATCAAGATGGCGATATGTTGGGGCCAGCAGATGGCACAAGGGTTAAGGTGCTGGACTGCCACATTCGAATCCTGGACCTGCAAGGTTGAAACTCACACAGGGCATGTGTAAATGCATCCCCAAAATCCCAAGAGGAGAATGGAGAAGGGATTGTGACATGGCCATTCCCCATCCCCACTGGGGGGTGATTGAGGGATGATTTCTCACTTTCTCACTCTTCTTCTCTGTCTCTTCATTGAGCCATGCACTCTATAGCAAAAATCTCTCACAAAAAAAAAGCAACATATTACCAAGGGTTATAAAAGAATATTATTCCATTAATGTTTTGAATATATATATTGTTTCTTCCCTCTGTAAGTGTAGTATTGGTATGACTTTTCTTGAAGTCAGGGGGATGGTAAGATGACTGACTCTTCAGCTCTAGCATCCCATGCTGCTATAGGTACGAAGTGTTTGCTTATTTTCACCATCTTCAACATCCTGTGCAGAAGGCTGTGAGAACAGAGAAGTCAATCTGCAATCCAGCTCACTTGTGGATAGCTGCTGCCCTTCCCTGGAGAAGGTACGATCATTATCCCCCTTCCACAGGGGCTGAGACAGAGAAGTGCCTTCCCCAGCCCTAAATCCAGTGTTGATGACATACATTTCTTTTTAAAGTTGTATTTAATCAACTAATAAATTTGCATATATTTATCATGTTCAGCATGCTTTAAAGTTTATAAATATTATGGAATGGCTAAATTAAGCTAATTAACATATGCATTACTGAACATATTTTTGTTTTATCGTGATAGAGCTCATGTGCCTGCACGTGAGACAGAGATAGAAGTAGAAAGAGAAGTGCCTCCCAGAGTCCAATCATGCCACATTCCCCTCCCTTCATTCTTTCTGGAGTGTTTCATGAAGACAGGGCCAAGGGGCCAAGACACAGTCACCCTGAACTTTGCCACTTTCCTCCCAGGGAACTTAGAAATTGCTGGGAAGGAGATAATTTCTTCTTACTTGTGGAGCAAGTGTAAAGCCATGATTGTTGGCTGCCATTTTTGTCATTTTATAGGGATAGCTTTCCTGACACTGAGGACAACACAGATAAACAAAACAAAACAAAAAATACCTTTTTACATACAACATAGAGATTTTAGATTAGATTTTTAACTGTACAGTGAAGAGAAGATGAAAATACCTCTACTAATATAAGTCCATTATAGATCTTGATAAACTCACCTAGATCTTATAAGTTGGGTATGAGGTGTTTTGTTAATTAATTTTACTTTTTAAGTTACTATAGAGTTAAATGGACTTATTTCATGTATAGGTCTATCAATTCTGGCACTCGTGTGGACTCAAGTAACTATGACCATTATCAGGACTTGAAAATAGTTTCTTCTATTATATTAAATGTCTCCCTCATGCCAGTCCTCCCCATACCCCTAATTCTGAGCAACTATTGTTCTGTTGTTCATCTCTATATTTTATCTTTTGTCGTTGTTCAATGATAGCATGTGTGTGTGCATGAGAGAGAGAGAGACAACTTTGAGTTTCATAACATCATAGTCCACTTTCCCCAGCTCTCCAGATTCTCGGGATCGTGGATATCTTACTGGATCGTGGATTTCTTGCTTTCTGTCTCTCTGTCTGTCTGGCAAGTGCACGTGCCCTATATCAAAAAACTCTCAAAAAAAAAAAAAAAAGAGTTTGTTCTTTTTTTTTTTTTTGGGGGGTTTTTTCTGGAGGGCGCCG
>NW_006206544.1:3800182-3801586 GCF_000334495.1 Tupaia belangeri chinensis
AGAGATAGAAAGCAAGAAATCACCCCTCAGGGGGATGGCCATGCTGCAATCCCTTCTCCTCCATTCTCCTCTCGGGATCTTGGGCACGCACACACACGCACCTGGTGTGAGTTTTAAGCCACCGGATCCGGGACTTGAACCGTGGTCAACTACATGGGAGTCCAGTGACATAGCCATTATGCTAACTGCTGCTCCCTATATTCTTTAAAAAAACAAACACGGACCAGTAGATGTGATAATGTTGATGTCGCTGGACTCCCACATAGTCGATCGTGTTTCAATTCCCAGACCTGGTGACTTAAAACTCATGCCAGGTGCATGTGCGTGCGTGCCCAAAGTCCCGAGAGGAAAATGAAAGAGAAGGGATTGTGGTGTAGCCACTCCCCCTGAGGGGTGATTTCTCACTTTCTGTTTCTTTGGCTCTCTCTGCCTCTCTGGCAAGGGCACATGCAGTATAGCAAACAAAGAAACAAAAACACTTGCTAGGTTGTGTTTATGAACTTTTGCTTTAGTTACTCTGAAGTGCCATTTACATGCCCATTTCTAAGAAGCTCCTCAGAATATTCTAATCGAGGACAAGACTTGAAAATGTCTTCTTTGAAATTCATGAAAGAAAATTAAATAACTTATATGATGATGGGATAACAGAGTACGAAAACATGCCAGTCTAGTAACTACTTTTGGAGAAGTATAAGGTAACTTTAATACACACTTACAATTTCTGTAGACCTGAGATCCATGCAGCTGGAAGATATAAGTTGGACTATGAGAGTTCTTTAATGGGCCACCTACATTTCCACATCAGGGACAGTGAATTTACTCCCCAGCTGCTGGATGTACTGCCAGAGGATGGCCCTCAACTGACACCTACATCAGTTGCCTTCCTTGCACAAAAGTGTCTTGCCATGGGTTACACACCTACTTTCTAGCGTGGCTTGCATCTAATGACTTCTGGATGTTGGGAGAAAACTTCTCCTGCCCTAAGTTACAACTCTGAAAGACCATCCCAGCTCCCAGGCTCTCTTTAGAGTTAGCTAAGGTTTCCATTGAGACTGCATTACAGCTGTACCTCTCTTCATCCGATCCTGCTCCCTCCCCTCCCTTCCAAGGAGGTAGACCCCAAGAGCTCGCCTTAACAAATGCCCTGCCTGTAGCCCCCACCTCAGAGGATGCTTTCTGAGGAACTCAACCTGTGTCCATTCTTGATGTTGTAAACGGTCAAGAACAATTAGCTTAGACAAAGAGAGAATTTCATTGTAAGAAAACTGGGCTCTATCAAGCTGAATTATAAACACTGAGTAGAAATAGACAAGATGGCAATCGAGCTGAGAAATAACTGAAATGATAGAGTGAAGGCCACCAGATCATCCTCTCATGTCTCCCTGCTCTCTTGGGCTCTTTCCC
>NW_006206544.1:3801617-3811630 GCF_000334495.1 Tupaia belangeri chinensis
TCTATGATTCCTGTCTCGTTTGGCCTACCCAGTTTATTCTTTCACTGCAGATTAACTAACTACCGGATAATAAATGTGGCGGCTATATTTCACATTGTTATATATCTACCATTGAAAAACTTTGTGTTTTCCCTCTTCCTTTTTATTTTTTTAACTTGCTAGAGGATACATGAACTCACCAGAGAGAGACAGAGAGTGAGGGAAAGGAAGAAAGTACCCACAAGCGTGACATCATCATGCTGCAAGCCCTTTTCAACTTCTCTGTCCTGTTAGCATTTTTGGCATGCACACACATGCACCTGGTTTATTTTTCAAGCTACCAGGGCTGGAATTTGAGCTTCACAGTTGGCTATGTGCGAGCAGCATCCCTTAACCACTAGGCCATGGGGTCTGCCCTAAATCTTTCTCTCAAACCAGTTGGTTAATCCTTGGGGAAGGTTGTGCTTGTCCAGAGTTCGGTCAGTTTCCAAGGACTGGGCCAATTACCTATTGCTTGGAGGCACAGACAGGGAAGAACATGCCAAGGCCTCCTGAGAGAGCATTGAAAGAGTAAGGAGAGAACGTCTAAAGGAGCCTCATCACAACCTGGTTTCAGATTTTAGACTCGTAGCCTCCAGAACTGTGTACAGTACACTTTCACTGTTTTAAGCAACCCAGTATGTGGTAATTTGGTGCAGCAGCCATAAGACCCTAAAATAGGTGGTTAGAGACTATAATTTAGGAGTTGTAGAAAGAACAAAAGGATGAAGAATAAAAGAGAAAAAATATTTCAAGAGGTGATTTATACTGTCAAATGCTAAAGAAGGATAAGTTGAATTAGAGTAAAAGATTTTTTTATGAATCTTAGCAATAAGGATGAGAACGAAGAATCTTTGTGAAAACAATGTCATTTCAAAGATAAAGACAAAGGTTTTAATGCTGTGAGTGCTTGCTGGTTAAAGGAGATCTTATAAGTCACAATTCTAGATCTCTTTTCTTTCAAAATGCTTGAATTTGGGGCCAGCAGATGGCATAGTGGTAACTCATTGGACTCCCAAATGGTCAACTATGGTTCAAGTCCCAATCCCAGTGGCTTGAAAATCCAGCCAGGTGCATGTGCAAGTGTGCCCAAGATCTGGGAGGAGAAGGGAGGGGAAGGGATTGTGAAGGGCAATTCCCCCGGTGTGGTGAGTTCTCACTTTCCCTCTCACTGTCTCTGTCTCTTTCTCTCTAGAGAATAAATGTGCCCTAAGGCAAAACCTCTACAAAAAGAAAAGAAATTAATAGGCTATCTTAAGTTTGACCTGAAGGCAGAAAGTAAAAGTCTTTCTACCTTTGCTTAAGGTAAAAAGACTGAAAATTGTTTAAATCCTCTTCAGCCACTGAAATAGTCAAAAGGTGGGTGTAGAATCGACATAAATAGAGGATTAGGAAATTGATAGGATGTAATCCATAAGGTAAAACTTTAGGCAAGAGTGAACTCAAGCAAATTATATATAGAGTTTAAAGAAGCTGAGGGAAATCCTGTGTGATGGTTTCCATTTTCTATTTTCCCGGCCAAATTGATGCTGAGTTTATTTATTAAGAATAATGGGTGAAACCTAAAATATGAAAGTTCTAAAATAAATTTTTAAAGTAATGTTTGAAATAAACAATCTGGATGATGGGAGAGAAAACCAGTTAGAAAAAAAATAAAATAAAAGGATGATTCTGCACGCACCTAAGAACACATTTTGATTGGGAACTATCAATTTACAGTGCAGCTATATACAGATTTTTTTTTTTTGAGAGTTTTTTGCTATAGGGCGCATGTGCTCATCAGGATGACAGAGAGAGACAGAGAGACAGAAAGTGAGAAATCACCCCCCCCCAGGGGGGACGGCGACACTGCAATCCCTTCTCCTCCATTCTCCTCTCAGGATCTTGGGCACGCATGCACGCGTGCGTGGCATGAGTTTAAGTCACTGGGTCCCAGACTCGAACTGCAGTAAGCTACATGGGAGTCCATCGAAATAGCCATTACGCCAACTGCCAGTCCCACACTACTGGGTTTTTACAAGGTGCTATATTTGATATTTGCACAGTATTATCCACATCATTCTTCGGGATAGAACAAATACATTCCCATGAGTAATGTTTATTGAACACATCAGAGACAACTGAAATGCCAAACTATTCTTACACTTTCACGCACGGTGTGAAAATTGAGGTTTATGTGTTTCATGGACTTGTAGAACAGCGTACATATACTATAAAATTCAGTCCCATTCAATTTATCCAGTCACCAGCTATAGATAATTACCTAATATTGGGAATTGTTTAATATGAAATGTCTGGAGAGTACCCAACGATTATTTTATAGTTTACAAGGAAGAACAAAAGCTACTCCCACTTTGGCTGTTGCCATTTTGTGGAGGTGCTGACAAAGACAAGCAGCATTAAAATTCAACTGAGTCCTTCATGAATCTGCAGCAAATTTTTTTTAAGAATTATTTATTTGATTTTATTTATCATTATTACTATGATTACCATTTTTATTTTCAGAGATTTTTGCCTTAGGGCTTGTGCACTTTCCAGAGAGACAGAGACAGAGATAGTGAGAGGGAAAGTGTGAAATCACCCCGGGGGGGGGGGGCTGGCCACACCACGATCTCTTTTCCCAGGATCTTGGGCACATACACATATATGCCCAGTGTGAGTTTCAAGCCACTATGTCCAGGACTTGAACCACAGTCAGACATGTGAGGGTGCAGTGATGTAACCACTATACCACCTGCTGGCCCCTACTATGGTTATTTTTCATTTGCTACAGAGCACACATGCTCACCAGAGAAAGAAAGAGAGAGAGGGAAAGTGAGAAAGCAAGCCACCAGGTCCAGGACTCAACTCACAGTCAGCCATGTGGGAGTCCAGCTCCTTATCCACCACATCATCAACAAATAATCTCGATGTCCAAAATGTCTTATATGCTCTCCTAAGTACAAGGTTTCTCTGTATTTCTGCATAACAAACTACCCCCCAAAGCCTTGAGAGTTAAAACAACACATGACATTGCCATTTCTGGGAATCAGGAACAAGGGCAGGGTCACTCATAGGTGGCCGACAGGGTGTCCACCAGTACTACCATGACCAGCGATGGATCTACAAGCTCATTCACACGACTGGTGGTAGGTCTCCTGTCCTCACTGGCTGTTGGGTATAGACATCGCTTTCTTCCCACATGAATTTCTCCACAGCAGGACAACTTACCTCTCTCAGAACAAAATCTCCAAGCAGGAGAGAGTATTGGAAAGTGAGCAGAATGAAAGTTACAGTCTTTTGGGGCCAGCAGGTGGCACCGTGGTTAAGACACTGGATTCGTAAGTGACCAACTGCAGAGTTTTGAATCCACTGATTTGAAACTCACGAGGTGAGGGTGCATGAGGTGAGGGTGTGTATGCCCAAAATTCTGAGAGGAGAGAGGATTGCAGTGTGACCAACCCCCACTTGGGAGTGATTTCTTGCTTCTTGTCTCTCCAGTGAATGCACATGCTCTATAACAAAAAAATCCCTCTCTCATAAAAAACAAAGTTACAGTATTTTTGTAACCTAACACCCGGAATGGCATCCCATCACTTTTGTCCTATTGAAGTTCCTTTAAATTGAGTCAGTAGGTCCGGCCTACATCGAGGGGAAATGATTACACAAGGACATGAATACAACAGCAAGATCATTGGGGGTGCTTTCAACGACTGCCTACTATGCCAACTCATGCTCACTAGGTCATAAGATGAATGTTAGCAATGCCATTATTAGAGTCATGCAAAAATATTAATACCTTACACTTTCATAGTAACAAAACGTTTTTCAAGTTGTATACCTAAAGCCTACTAGGACCTAGCCTGATGACAAAGATTCGAGTGTGAAATGCCATGCAGAGGAGAGAGCCTAAGGGTTGTAATGGCTGAGAAAAATCGTAGCTCTTGTAGATAATGTTAAGATTAGAGATACGTGTTGTTAGTGAAACAGAGGTAGAAGCAGCTAGAAAGAGAAGCAAAAGCCAGATTATGAGAGGTTTCGTCAACTGTTTATAGAATGCTGGTTTTGACCTTCTAAAAGCTATAAGCAGTGGAATTATGTAGTTGGATTTACCATTCAGAAAGAGTTTTCTGGTTGCCATGTAGAAAGTGAATTTCAGGATGTCATGACTATTACATTTGACTATCACTTCCATGCATTCAGAGATACTGCTTTCTGTGACATGATAATAAAATCTCCACACACATCCCCCTCAAACTCAGTGCCAGCCTTATTCTGGCACGTAATCAGTAAATACCCTGAGCATAGTGAAGACAACCCACCACAGGAAAGAGAGAGCACTCATGTGTACACTTGCGCATACACACACACCTGAGCCCTGTGTTAATTATGATTGCTACAAAAAATTAGTCCTAAATTCTCTACAGATGGTTCCTGACTTAACGATGGATTGCCTTAAGATATTTTGCCTACAGTGGTGCAAAAGCAGTGTGCATTTGATAGAAACTGCAGTTCAACTTTTGAATTTTGCTCTTTCCCCAGCGTAGCAATGTGTGGTATGACACCCTCTCGTGATGCTGGGTAGTCACAGTGAGCTATGATATTTTTCACGTTTATTACAGTATTCGATATCTTACGTGAGATGTTGAATAAAATAGGCTTTATATTACATGATTTCATCCAACTGTAGGCTCATGTAAGTGTTCTGAGCTTGTTTAAGGTGGGCTAGCTGAACTACGAAATTTAGTAGGTTAGGAGTACTAAATGCATTTTTGACTTACAATATTTACAATAATTACAACAATTTACGATAAACGTATCAGTATGGAACCCCACCGTAAATCACGGAGCATCTGTATCCTTGCATGTGTATTTGAGCTAATATATTGACCTCTTATCAGTAGCAGACTCTGCTTTTGCCCCTCAACTAAGGCAGCTAAAGGAAAAGAGAACTGACTACCGGACATTGGGACTCAGGTTGCCTAAGCAACTGCTACACCCTGGGTCTCTAATCGTATAATCATATTTAGGTGAGAATCTCTTCTTTCTTAAGAGCGTCCAGAAGACCTTCCCCTAACTCAGTGCCAATCATAATTTCAAAAGACATTATCCTGAATGCCATAATCCCAAATGTTGAAATCCCCCCAAAAATCAAGCTTTCTACAATCTAAAATTCCAAAAGATCAGAATCCTAAAAATATAATTCTGGTTAAAAACTATTTAAAGATTCTTTTAAAGACATTTATATATTTTTAAAGATCTGATTAACATATTAAAATGCAGAACCCTTCATAGGTCACTTTATACAATACAATAAGCTAAAATACAGATACACATTTTGCAAACCTAAACATTCAGGAATACTAATGACAGTCTCATGGGTTTAAGAGTTATGAGCAGATGAACTGTATTCAGGAAGAAATAGGTCAAAAATTAAGTGGATAAATACAAATCATTGTGGTTGGTTGAGATTGTATACCTCCAACCTTACTGCAATTATCTGAGATACCATGACAAGCTTAGTCTTTTCATGAGACTAATCAAAAACCACAACAGTTTCACAGGAATGATGGGTAATCAGACCCAACATCTGAGCTGGTTCTCCTCTGATGTTCATGAAGGATTAAAACTGCAGACAAAAGGAGAGGACAGTAAACCAAGTTTATTAGAGAAGGAGAAAAAGCTTCCAGTGCAATGGAAGGGGGCCCGAATGGGTTGTCAAAGAGGAGATGGCTTTCTGATAAGGAAGTGGGCTTTAGAAAGTAGTTACATGGTAGCCTGAGTGATTTATTACCCTATTCTTCTTGTGGGCAGAAGATCGTAGTCTATACTGTTCTTCTTGTTAGAATGTAGTCAGTAAATAGAAACTGTTGCCCATAGCTACAGCTGCTTTGAGTCTCAATGTAGCCAGTTTTTGACTGTGAAAACTTAATCACTGTGACTCCACCTTGGGTCTTTACCCTGTCTGTGTGCCCAATATCCCTATCTCCTACCTTATGAGCAAGGATACATACATATTTTTAATTAATAAATTTATTTATTTATTTACAGTCATTTACTGTACATCAATACAGGATACAAAATGAGATTTTCCATCCAGAATACTTTGTGTATTGGCTGAATCAAGGATATTACCATACATATTACCATCAACACATATTCTATTTCTTGTTTCTTATGTTTTTTGCTTCCCCCTCCCTGCCTTGATTCCCTTCCTCTCACCCTCTGCCAAAGGCTTCTTCTCCCACACTGTCTCTGGTATGTACAATTGTTTCCAATGCCTTTTTTTTTTTTCATAATTTATTCACTCACTAAAGATCTTAATACAAAACTCTCAACAGCAAGCACCGCTGCTATGTGCATCTCTATGAACGCATATCTGACTTCAGGCATAAACCTCAGTGAGTAAAGTGCACATACTATTAAGTAACACCTTGCTAGGGCTATAGAGCTTACTGCGCTCATTAAATAGGTATTAATAGGTATATTTAATGCATTTTTTATTTCAAGAAAAAGTTTTAGTTTTAATAGATCAAAATTTTAAAAATGTTAAGAGAAATTTTCTTAAAACTTAAAGCCAGGAAAAAGGTAAGGATTTTGCTCAAATAGTAGGTAGATGAAGCTATCAACAATTAAGAGAAAAATCCTTATATATGGAAAGCAAAGCATTGAAGAAAATCAGTAATGTTTTAGTCTATAGTCAAAAATATTCTATTTTACTAGCTCAGATTCATGTAATTAATCTCTCTTCTATTGAATTTGCAGTGTTACTGTGGTCTGATCTTTCCATTTAAACTCTGGAAGTTAACATTCAACTCCATCAGGCTGGACCATTCCTGATGGTCCCTACCATCAGGCTGACCATTCTCTTGGCTATTTTCTGTACTCTTATTTCTGTGTGTCCAACTTTAATTTTCCTGGGATAGCACTCCCTTCAGCACTTGTTGGAGAACTGGTCTGGTGTTGGTAAATTCTTTAAGGTTTTATCTGAGAATGTTTGTGTCTTTTTTCCCCCATATGAAAGATAATCTTATCTGGTACAGTACTCTTGAAATTGTTTTTCACTTAACACTTTGAATATATTTCCCATTCTTTCTTTGCTTGCATTGTTTCTGATGAGAGGTCAGACGTTAGTCAGAGGAGATATCTTTTGAAAGTAACTTAACGTTTCTCTCTTGCCAAATTTAGCATCTTCTCTCTGTGGTTTTGGTCAATCTGGTTATGATGCGCCTTGGAGAAGATCTTCTTGGGTTGATTTCACTTGGGGTCCTTTGTATTTCCTGGCTTTGAGTATTTTAGTGCCTTTCTAGATGTAGATGTTTTCTTTCAGGATTTCATGGAATAGATTATCAATACCCTTATTAGTTTCTTCACCTTCTGGGATGCCGATGATCTGGATGTCTGGACATTTAATAGTATCTAGCATTGCTCGTATGTTATTTTTATTTTGGGGGGTTACTTTCCATCTTTTTTGGTGAATTGTTCTAAGTCAGAGATTCTGTCTTCTACATCTGGGATTTGATCTTCTATGTGAGCTAATCTGCTTTTTATACTTTTAAGGGAGGTTTTGATTTCCTGTATTAGCACCTTCATTTCTACCAGTTCCATTTGATTCTTTTTTATGGTGTGCATTTCCTCTTTCAGATCATTCAAAAACTTCCTCACCTCCTGGAACTAGTTGTCTTTTTTCTCCTAAATCTTCTGGAGTTGTCTCTCTTCTTTTGCATCTCTGTTAGCTTTGTCACTATATTTTAAATTATTTATCTGACATTTCCATGAGTCCCTTTGTATTCTTTGTGGAGGAAGAGGAGTTATTCTTTTCCCTTAGTAGAGGGATATTTTCTTGGTTTCTCATATTTCGTGTGCCTCTCTGGTGGTTTCTGGTCATCTGATAGGTTATATGTTTTTCCCTAGTTTTGGGGGTTAAATCTGAACATTCAGAGGGATGCAGGAGGAGGTGACCTGCAGTCTGTAAATAGTACGGTTTTTCTCCCTTTGCACAGCTGATTCAATGAAAATTGAGAATTAAAGTGACCCTAGGATTCAGATATTTGCCTCCTGAGCACCTAGCCCTGTCTAGAGAATCAGTGATGAAAATTCAGAATTAAAGTGATCCTAGGATTCAGATATTTGCCTACTGAGCACCTAGCCCTGTCTAGAGAATCAGTGTGTGGAGGCTGATCCAAAAAGTGAGAAAGGTAAAAAGGAAAGGAAAAGGAATAGAAAAAAAAAGAAGAGAAAAAAGACAATTAAAAAAACCTTTTCTTGGCAAAAAATAAACAGCATGCAGAGTGTAAATCAGAATTAAAGTGATCCTAGGATTCAGATATTTGCCTACTGAGCACCTAGCCCTGTCTAGAGAATCAGTGTGTGGAGGCTGATCCAAAAAGTGAGAAAGGTAAAAAGGAAAGGAAAAGGAATAGAAAAAAAAAGAAGAGAAAAAAGACAATTAAAAAAACCTTTTCTTGGCAAAAAATAAACAGCATGCAGAGTGTAAATTGGGCCACTGAGAACTCAAATATAGATGGCTGCTTATTGACACGTCCTACAGGGGCAAGGAGAAAGGTAAGAATTAGCAAGACAAAAGAGCAGTAGAGAGCTAAGAAGTTAATTTTTCTTTTTTTTAATTAAAGAGAGAGAGAAGATGGAGCAAGACAGAATAAGTTGAGTCCTCTAACTTTTTTTTTTAATTAAAGAGAGAGAGAAGGAGCAAGACAGAATAAGTTGAGTCCTCTAACCTGGCTTCTCACTAGATCTAGTGTCCGGGGGGCAGAAGGGTGAAGTCTGGGCAAAGGGTCTTCAGTGGTGGTAAACCCTGAATGAGGCCGCTCAGAACTCAAATATAGAAGGCTGCTGATTGGCTTGTCCTGGCTCCTGGCTAGATCTGGTCATGCATTCTTTAGAGACATATAAAAGTGCATATTTTGTACATTAATCAGACCATAGAGGTAAAACAGACACTTCTTTAAAAACAAAAATATAGAGACTTCCTTTCAGGGCCCTTACCCCTCTACCTATGAGTGGAGTCTAACTCCTATCTCAATAGGGCACCACTGAATACACAGTCACCCAAGGGACCAAGATACCAAGATACATTCTCGTTCACGAGTATAGACATGAAAACAATCCTCTTGACTTATTATAAACGTTTCAGCATTTTCACATGTACACATGATACTAACACTAGGTCAGGGTGCACTTTCACACAGCAAAATTTACAAAAATTCATAAAGTGACCTAGGCCTCTCAGAAAGTCCTTATACGATGTATACCGCCAATGTTGAGAATGATGCAGATATGAAAGACAGCACAGCAAAGTATTTTAAAATGGTAATAAGTTAAAATAGTGGGGGAAAATCCTAAAATAAAAATGATTTAAAAATCCTTTCCCAGAATTACCTTTCTATCCTTCTTCTGTAACTCCTAACCACTCCCCTCCCTTTTTTTATCAAATGCAAATTGTAATTTGGGGGATCCCAGCTTTCAGATTTCCAACTTTGGGGATTTAAATCTTTTAGATGATGATTGTGGGGATTGTAGATGTTAGAGACTTTGAGAGACAGAAAGCAGGAAATCACCCCCCCAGGGGGGATGGCCACGCCACAATCCCTTCTCTTCCATTCTCCTCTCGGGATCTTGGGCACCCATGCACACGTGCCCGGCGTGAGTTTAAGCCACCGGGTCCGGGACTCGAACCGTGGTCGACTACGTGGGAGTCCAGCTACATAGCCATTACGCTAACTGCTGGTCCCAGAGATTTTAATTTTGGATTATAGGGTTTGGAATTATCCTTAGGGATGTGGCCCAAATTGCCTATCAACAATTATTATAGCCTTCACAGTCAAGACTTGCTTCCACAAATCTAACTAAAAATTGTCTACTTCTTTTAATATTTTCTTACCTACCCTTGGAAATTCATCTATTTCTCACCCTTTGTGCAACTATTCTTTGCACCATCCTAAGCCTTATTTGCTATAGCTAAAACATCTGTACTCCATCAGTATATAGAATAAGGT
>NW_006206544.1:3822859-3840394 GCF_000334495.1 Tupaia belangeri chinensis
TAAGCCACCGGGTCCGGGACTCGAACCGTGGTCGACTACGTGGGAGTCCAGCGACATAGCCATTACGCTAACTGCTGGTCCCAGAGATTTTAATTTTGGATTATAGGGTTTGGAATTATCCTTAGGGATGTGGCCCAAATTGCCTATCAACAATTATTATAGCCTTCACAGTCAAGACTTGCTTCCACAAATCTAACTAAAAATTGTCTACTTCTTTTAATATTTTCTTACCTACCCTTGGAAATTCATCTATTTCTCACCCTTTGTGCAACTATTCTTTGCACCATCCTAAGCCTTATTTGCTATAGCTAAAACATCTGTACTCCATCAGTATATAGAATAAGGTTATTCTTTACCTGTTCTTCCTCAAAAAAAACTGCAAACACCTGTATTTACTGAATGAATTGTGTTTATAAGAGAATGTATCATGTTTTCCCATAATATTCATTTCCATGAACACTTTAAAGACCCCTTGTATTTGGGAGTAGAGAAATCCAGAACCTAATCTTGGGCCCCTCATTTTATTCAAAGGAGCCTTAGACACAACTTCAGAGGCCCAGTTTCCTCATTGTATACTAGAACTAATAAACTTGTCTTGAAAGAAAGAGATGGAATGAGAGAGTGGGTTAAGCACACAGGAGGTGCCTAATAAATACTAGTATTCTTCATGTTCTTTTGCTTGGACGCTACCTACCTGGTGTTTTTCACCAAGTCCACCAGCTTCTGCATCTTCCATACTGAGAAGAGTGAAAACATCATTCAACAAAACATGGTTTTTGAGTTGCTATTTCACTGTGGGTGATGAACTCCACATTAAAGTCATATAATATGTTGTAAAGAATTGGAAATATTGATCAGCCCTTTTATTTATTAGAGTAATGGGGTAGCAATGTTGGAAGCCAAATTATGGTTGGATATGATTGATTTTAAAGGGGCATTAGAAAAATCGTTTTTCATTTAATCTCTCTTAAACCAGTTAAACCAATTTCCTTGAGTTCACAAAGCCAAAAGGGCTTGCAGATTAATTTCCACTGTCTGATTAAGAAAAATGTCATGTATAAATAGTGAAATAATTCCTTTAGGGGAGGAATGTGGAAGGAGAAACCGTCACATGAATGATACAGTGCAGATACCCGGTTTTAAAAGTCCCAAATGATCTCTTCTTCCTTAAAACTAAGAGAAACAAAAACTAATACAAAATCAAATTCTCATCTGAGAACAGAATGGATTCCGTCCTCAAAAGACTTAGGAGACTATTTCAGTTAAATATTTAGTACTATGTGAATACAGGGTCAAAAATGAAATGGTGAGCTGAGTAAAATTCATATAAGCCTGGGATAATTAAAGGCTGTCCTTTGTCTTTTCTTTTTCTTCCCCCCCCCAAAAAAATTGAATAGATGTGTTTCCCACATGCATTATGTCCATAATAGAAAGTATTGACAAATGCACCAATAAGCTTACTTAATCCCTTTAAATGAATGAATTATCTTGAAATTGCTTTTGCAGCTACCTTAATATTCATAGAGACATCCGAAATTGCCATTGCAGCTACCTTAATATTCATAGAGACATCCTCTTTATAATAAAAAGTTGGGCTGGGCATCTATGTTGCATTTTTTTCCAGTCAATATAGCACTTACTGAGCATCCACCTTGGCAAAGCAGTAGACGCTTCACCAGTCACTGTGAGAGAGACATGGAAAACCTGAACCTTTCCTATTCATTTTTAGGAGAGAGAGAATTTTGCTATGGCATGAAAAGAGACAGAGAGAGACAGAAAGCAAGAAATCAGCACCCCTGGGCCAATGGCCATGCCGCATTTTTTTCTCCATTCTTTTCTTGGAATTTTGGTCATGCATGCACGTGCCTGGGATGAGTTTTAAGACTCTGGGTCCAGGACTCAAACCACGGTCAACTTCATGAAAGTCCAGGGATATAACCACTATACCGTCTGCTGGTCCCACCTAGAACTTTTTCTTATAAAACATAAAATCTACTTGGAAATATAAAATCTAGAAAGAGACTTGTAATATTTGCCATAGTTCTCATTTAATTTCTTAGCTGGGACTCACTGGACCATGGTTTTGTTGCTTGGAAATTACTTGTTACTCTCAGGACCAGAAGTTGGCATAATGGCTATGTTGCTGGACTCTCATGCAGCTGACCGTGGTTCAAGTCTGGGACCCAGTGACTTAAACTCAGGTCAGGCACGTGAGCGTGTGTGCCCAAGATCCTGAGAGGAGAATGGAGGAGAAGGGATTGCGGAGTGGCCAGTCCCCCCGGGGGGTGATTTTTCGCTTTCTGTCTCTCTGTCTTTCTGGCGAGCACATTCACCCTACAGGAAAAACCTCTCCCCTCCCCCTCAAGAAAAGAAAAATTCCTTGTTACTCTATAAGGTAGGGAAATAAAATACAGAAACTTGTGGATGTATGTGAAGACTGTGAGTTGCTAAACCTTCTTGTAAATGACATACAGAGAGAATTAACATTTGGAAAGGGAGCAGATGCAAACAAGTATTTGGTAGATTTTATAAATGAATAAGTATGAAAGTGATTCACAGTCAGGAAATAATGGAAAAACTATAATTACATTTTCTGGTGCCCAACTTGAAACAATTTAGAAATGCAATATTGTCCTTAGGTCTGCAAGTAACTAAAAACCTCACTACTTGGAGCTTTTGCTACACAAACTTGATACAGGAGAGCACAAAGTAGTTAAGGCCATTTATGCTAACATATGTTTATTTCAAACTAAGAAATTCAAGACAGCTCAGAGTGTGGAACTTTATACTCTCCCCCATAACAGTAGCTCCTTCTGTTGATGCTTTGCACATTGCAAATTACGCTGGAATTCCGACATAGCTGTCGTTCACCTTTGCATGATCTGTGGAAAATCAAGAACCAATAGTGGCGACAGCCCAAGTAAAGCAGAGTTCGTAGATGGGAGCGATGGAACTTGATCTGGTCTTATGATACACACACCTGCTATTATCGCTTGGTCTGGGTTAAATGCTTTAACTGAACAGCCGATCTGGGTGGTGTAGTGTTGGATAACCAGGAAGTCAGGGTAGGGGCAATGTTGTTATAAGCCTTTATTTCAATGATAGTCAGGCTTATTAACTGACCAAACAAAACAATAGGACACAATCTTACAAGTAGTGATTTAAAAACCTACTGGAGGTAGGACTCAGTTGTTTGATTAAATTGAGTTTAGAAAGAACTAGAAAATAGAACTATCCTTTTTTTAAAAAAATGCAAACAGCGGGCCATCAGGTGGTATGGAGGTTAATGCAGCTGGATCCCATGTGACCAACTGTGTGGTTTGAGTCCCAGACCTAGTGACTTGAAAAACATGTATGTATATATGCATGTATGTATGCATGACCAACATACGAAGAATGCAGAAGAGACTATTGCTGGCCATATCCCCTGGGACGTGATTTCTCACTTTCCCACTCTCTCTGTCTCTCACTCTCTCCCTCTCTCCAGTGAGTGCACATGCCCTACAGTAAACTCAAAATGAACAAATTAAAAATCTAGTTCTCTTGAAATAAAAGTCATATTATCACAAAATACACATCTATTAAAAATTAAAGTTGATAGAAAAAAATAACAACCCTGTTTCTCGCATGTAGGGAGTGGTAGAATCTGAGCTGAAAATGGTGACCTTTCAAGACAAACAGAACACACATTCACTCGCTTGGGCCTGTGCTGCACAGCCCATGGCAGAGGTTAAAGGAAACTGTTTCACCCAGAAAGGGCCAGGTGGGGTTTATTTAGAACTGCAGTCGACCAGAGACAACATCTGGCTTCATCTTCTGCTATGCCCTCACCTACAAAAGAATATACCGGGAATGGCTAAGGGCCTTGGAGATCTCCATCAAAGACACTCAGACCACCTAACCCCTATTTTTCTCTATTCATGTGTCTGTCCTTTCTAAATCCGCCACCACTCCTTTTTCTTTTTCTTTTTCTTTACTTTTCTTTTAAGAGAAAGATTTTTACTACTGGGCACGTACACTCTACAGAGACACAGAGAAAGACAGAAAGTGAGAAATCAACCCTCCAGGGGGAATGGCCATACCACGATCCCTTCTCTTCCAGTCTCCTCTCAGGGTTTTGGACACACACACACACACACACACACACAGCGTGAGTTTTAAGCCACTGGATCTAGGATTTGAACTGTGGTTAACTACATGGGAGTCCAGTGGCATAACCATTATGCCATCTGCTGTCCCCCCATCTCCTCTCTGCCTTGCAGATCTTGGCACTCCCATAAAACTCACTCTCTCTCTCTCTCTCTCTCTCTCTCTCTCTCTCACACACACACACACACACACACCCATAACTATTATTATTTAGCTAAAAAGTGAGCACAACTGGGCCTCGGCACCTGACACTACATGAAGTTCCAAAGTGCTCCCTTAGAGAAGTATAAGCTGTTGAGGTCGAGAACCCTCAGTTGACCCTTCAGCCTCATTCAGACTCAGCTCCACTCTCCAGTGTGGATGAGAAAACGGTGTTGGCCCAGTGTCCCTCATTGCCTGGCAATGGTCCCTCCTGAAACCTAGGTCTGACCCTGTTCCCACTACCCACCACTTCATACACTCAGGTTGCCTGGAGAGTTCCAAGCTGTCAGCTAGATTGTAAGGCCAAATACAAATGTAAAAGAAGAGGTTTAAGTCTCCCAGTTGAAAATGGAGGAAGACATTTCCCTCTTCTCAGAATATTCACATTAGAAAACTTGTGGTTTAAGTACTCTCTTTTCCTTGAAACATCTATATGTTATTCTGAAAATGACATAAAGCCTTTGGTTAGCTTTATGACCCAGGAATATCTTTATCAAAGACCTGGATCCAATTGTTCAAAATGGAAACATTAAGGAGAGAGAACGTTGCTATCCCCTCATTTCTGTGCAAGGATGGAAGTCTAACTTCTGTGGACCTTACTCCGAATTGCAAAACCAATTACTGTCATGAAAACAGGAGAAGTTTGTTTCTCTTCTGGACAAGTCAATTAGCTAACGCAGATAATTACCCCAATTACCAGATAAGATTAAAAGGAGCTCTACATGACAGATGGTGCTGTCAAGTTCTCTTACTTGAGGACCAGTGACTTCATCTCAAAAGCATGTATGTGGTGTCTGCTTAGCTGTGTCAGAGTGAGATTCCTTTTTGTCTTTGCAATCTCTGAAGCAGATTGCCTATGATGAACATCATGTTCAGGTTTAACATGTATTCAATAATAAAAGTGTTTTCTTTCTCCAGTACCTTTGGTAGGGAGGATTTCTAGGTTAGGAGATTTTGTTTTTTTGTTATATTTCCTTAACACAGGTAAAATTTGACCACCTAGGGAGCTCTGGGTTTCTGGCCAGGAGCCATCTGCCCTAATAACAGAGCTAGATATATATTTGTCTGTCCCATACCTACCTGCTTCTGTCCTCACTCCAGGGTTGGGGAGATTTTGAGCAATTCATGTCCTGGAGATGTATACTCAGTGGCCTACACATCACCTTTATGCAATAACTGAGTTAGCATCTTGAGTGTCAGCTTTTTCGGAATCATTAATGAACAGAAACGATTTAAGTAAAATTTTGCCAATGTTAGAAACTTTGGGGGAAAATAGAATTTTTGTTCTTGGTAAATCATAATATCCCAGATTTTTTTACTTTTTTTTTTTTGGAGAAGTTTTTGCTATAGGGCACATGCACTAGTCAAAAAGGCAGAGAGAAACAGAGACACAGAAAGCAAGTAATCACCCCTCATGGCGGAGGGGGAGTGGGGCTGGCCATGCTGCAATCCCTTCTCCTCCATTCTCCTCTTAGGATTTTGGGCATACACGTGCACGTACCCAGCCTGAGTTTAAGCCACCAGGTCCTGGACTCAAACTGTAATCGACTACATGGGAGTCCAGCAATGTAGCCATTATGCCATTTGTTGGTTCCCCCAGATTTTTTTAATTACTAGAGGGTGTGTGTACTCACCAGAGAGACAGAGAAAGGGAGAAAAAAAACCCTCAATGGGGTGTGATCACACTACAAGTACATATTCCTCCAACCTGTCAGGATTTGAGGCACACACACATGTGTGTATCTTAGCATGTTTTTCAAGCAACTAGGACCAAGATGTAAACTCCAGTTGGTAAAATGGGATCTAGCTCCCCTAACCACTAGACTATGAGACCAGCATATTTCATATTTTAAACAAAGCAATTGTAGCAACAACAACTACTCCAACATCCCTTAGCACCACCAACAGCCAGTCTCAGGTCTCTTTCTCTGTTCAAATGTGGAGTAAATTTTATTCCCTGTTTTTACTGTGCTGAAAAAATGGACATGAGATCAACCTTCTTAAAATATTTTTCTTTATTTATTCATTTTAAATCATTTTTCATTTATATTTAATTGTACTTCTTTGTGATGTACCATATAGTTTTTAAAAGCATTCATGCAATGTGTAATAATCAAACCAAAAATATCACTGTATTCATCATTTTCAACAAAATAGATTATGTTGTATATCTTTTATTTTTGTTCTATTAGCTGTTTTTATCTTGAAATATGTATGTATATGTGTGTGTGTGTGTGTGTGTGTGTGTGTGTGTGTGTGTGTGTA
Organism: Tupaia belangeri chinensis; assembly: GCF_000334495.1. NCBI lineage: Eukaryota > Metazoa > Chordata > Mammalia > Scandentia > Tupaiidae > Tupaia > Tupaia belangeri. The sequence continues at coordinate 3,829,475 of NW_006206544.1, forward strand.
TAGTTAGTTAGTTAGTTGGCATATATATTTAGTTTGAAAGATCCCTTTTTTACTTCGTCTTGGAACACCTTTCCATATCCTATTTGTTTACATGCGTTCTTGTGTCTGTTAAATGATTTTTTCCCGAGTCCCTTTCACCACCACTACCCCACTTTGGTTTCTACAGTTGCCCTCTCCACTTCTACATCTTTGAATCTTTCCATTTCTGCCAAAAGTGGCAGGTATTTGGTATATGTTGAGTGGGGACATACAGTATGTGTCTTTCATAAGTTTATTTCACTTACCATTAAATCTTCTAGATTAATCCACTTTGTTTCAAATGGCAGAACTTTGCTATTCTTTACGGCTGAGTAGTATTACATTGTGTGTATTGCCAAATTTTAAAATCTCATCCTCAGTTGTTAGATATTTAGGTGATTCTATCTTAGGTTTTGTGTACAGTATTGTTTACTATACACACATTTGTGAATAGCAGATCTCTAAAACTATACATCTTACATGGCTGAAACTCTATGCTCATTGAACAGCAACTCCCATTTCCTTCCTTTCTATGTTTTGCTTCTTTGAGCTTGACTATTTCAGATAATTTATGTAAGTGGAATCCTATAGTATCTGTCCTATGACTAACTTATTTCATTTAGCATAGTATCTTCATGATTCCTTCATGCTATAAAATTTTATAGGACTTCTTTCTTTAAGACAGAATAATGTTTTGTTATATGTATACGACATTTTCTTTAAATTTTTATCTGTCAATGGACATGTAAGTTTTTTCCACCTCTTGACTATTGTAAATAATGCTGCAATGAACAATGACTATTCAAGATTCTGTCTTCAAATTTTTTTTTATAAATACCCTAAAATGAGATTTTGGGGGCCATACAAAAGTAATTTTTTTTTTTTGAGATAAGCATGTAGTTTTTAAAAAGTTCTTTTTTTTTTTTTTTGAGATAAGCATGTAGTTTTTTTAATATTTATTTATTTTTATTACTTTTTTCAATACATTCAATCACCTTATTTAGCTTACAAAGTGAATATTTCAATATATGAACATTTCTCCCTAGTCCAGTTGATTAAACAAAAAATATCTGCAGCAGATAATACCAAATTTCTTTGTCCCGTTAATGCTTTGCCTCTGTATTTATCTTCTAAATGTCCTTACTCAGGCCCTATTTTTAATCTTCTGAGGAACCTCCATCCTGTTGTCTATAGTAGTGGCACCATTTCATATTCCCACCAAATATACACAAGGGTTCCACTTTTCCACATCCTGGTCAACGCTTATTATTTTATCTTTTCTTTTTAGAGTTCATCTTGATAGGTGTGAAATGATATTTCATTGTGGTGCTGATTGGTGTTGATTTGTAATCCCCCAAATAGTGATACTGAGTATCTTTTCACACACATTTCATTTGTGCATCCTCTTCGGAGAAATGTCTATTCAAGTCCCAAGACCATTTTTTTTGTTCATTCATTGTTTTTGTTATAGGCCCCATGATCTGGAGATAGTCAGATGCTGATTTTTAAATCCATTTACAATTGTGAAGTTAGTGCATTAACATATACACAACTCAGGTCAGAACTAAACAGGCTAAGTAAGAAGGTTTGAACAAGAGCTTTTTTAAAAGCTTTATTTATACCTATTTTTCATGAGAGTGAGAGGAGAGAGAGAGAGAGAGATTGACAAGCAACTTCAACAGGGTCTCACTTCACCATCTTCTCTGTCTTCACAGGTTTCTTTTACTTTTTTTTTTTTTTAAGAGGTTTTTGCTATAGGGCTCGTGTGCTCGCCAGAAAGACAGAGAGAAAGAGAGAGACAGAAAGCGAGAAACCACCCCCCAGGGGGACAGCCACGCTACAATCCCCTCTCCTATATTCTCCTCTCAGGATCTTGGGCATGCACGCACACATGCCTGGCATGAGTTTAAGCCACCGGGTCTGGGACTCGAACTGCGGTCGACTACATGGGAGTCCAGCAACATAGCCATTATGCTAACTGCTGGTCCCAGTCTTCATAGGTTTCTAAGACCACCAGCATACATTCACATGTCCTATATGTACAGGCCAACAAAGGAGTCAAAACCCAGTCTTCCTTGTAACTTCCAGCACTGAAGGATGTTGTGCTACAACTGTGCCACTGTGGCTGAACCTCATATTTCTTTCTTTTTTTTTTAAATTTATTTCATCAAGATTTGATCACTTTACTATATGAGTCTTTCACCTCCTTGGTTAAGTTTATCCCTGAGTATAATTTTCTCTCTATGCTATTGTAAGTAGTATTGTTATCTTAATTTCCTTTTCAGATTGTTTGTTGTTGGTGTATAGAAATAGAACAAATATTTGTGTTTGTTCTATAGTCTACAACTTTTCTGAATTCATTTATCAATTCTAACAGACTTTTCTGGAATCTTACAGATTTTCTGTTTGTAAGATCACATCATCTCTGAACAAAGAGAATTTTACTTCTTTTGATGATTGACTTTCATTTCTTTTTCTTGCCTAATTGTTATGGCTAGGACTTACAGAATCATGTTGAAGAGAAATGGGGAGAGTGGGCATTCTTGTCTTACTCTGGAACTTAAACTCAAAGTTTTTAGTTTTTCATCATTTAATATGACATAAGCTGTATACTTTACAGATATAATTTTTATTATTTAAAGGCAATGTTTCTTATTCCTTGTTCATTGAATGTTTTTAATTATGAAGTTGAATTTTATTTTTAAAAAAACATTTTTTGCATATATTGAGATAGCATGTAATTTTCATCCTTCATTCTGCTAGTATGGTAATTTAAATTGACTTTTAATTTTGTGTATGGAATCATCCTTGAATTTCAGGGATAAATACCCCTTGTTCTTAGCATATGATACTTTCAATATGCTGTTTTAAAGCAGTTTACTAGTATTTTGTTGAAGTTTTTTTAGCATATATATTAATCAGGAATATAGGCCTGTAGTTTTCTATTTTTGTAGCATCTTTGTCTGACCTCATAAAATGGGTTTGATGTGATCATTCTCCCTTTTCCTAGTTTTAGAAAAGGATTGAGAAGGATCTTAAATGTGCATTCTACTCAAATAATTTACAGATTAATGTGCAATTCTTGTCAAAATCCCAATAGCATTTTTTGCAGAAATAGAAGTAAGCAAACATAAAATTCATCTTGAACCATGAAAGTTTATGAATAACCAAACAACCTAGAGAAAGAAGAACAAATGTAGAAACCTCACACTTATTGACTTCAAAACATATTACAAAACCACATTAATTGTGTGATACAGGCAGATATATGGAATAATGGAACAGAATAGAGACCTCTCAAATAAATTCACACATACCATCAATTGATGTTCAAGACTACACAGTGGAGAAAAAATAGTCTCTTCAATAAATGATGTTGAGAAAACTGGATGTTTATATGCAAAATGGACCCTTATCTTACACCATATGTAAAAATTAGCTCAAAATGAATTAAAAACAGAAATGTAAATCCTAAACTATAAAACTCCTGCTTGAAAACTTAGAGAAAAAGCCTATCACACTGGTCTTGGCAAGTGGTTTCTTGGCTATGACACCAAGAGCATCAGTGCCTATAGCAATATCAATAGATGTGATTACAACTAAACTAAAACTTTCTGTGTGGCAAAGGAAACAATCAACAGAATGAAAAGGCAACCTATAGAATTCATAAAATATTTTAAAATGATATATATCTGACAAAGGGTAACTACCCAATATATAAGGAATTTCTATAATTCAATAGAAAACAAACAAACAAACAAATAACCTAATTTAAAAATGGGTAAGTGGAGCCAACAGATAGCATGGAGGTTGAGGTAGCTGAATCCCATATGGCTGACTCCACAGTTCAAGTTCTGGAACCGATGGCTTGAAAATCAGGCCAGATGCATATGTGTGTGTGCCTAAAATTCTGAAGAGAATGGGAGAGAAAGGATTGGGGTGTGACCATCCCCCTGGGAAGGGTGATTTCTCACTTTCTCTCTCTCTCTTTCTCCCTCTGTCTCTCTCTGGGCTCACTCTATAGCAAACTGGAAAAGTAAATGGAACTTACATATGGGATAAACCAGCTAGATGTGTGGATTTGATGTGGAATAGAGGCTGAAGAGGAAATACAAACAGGGAAGTAAGGTTTCGAGGACACGCTGGACCAAGGATTCAAAGGTAAGAACAGCCAATTTAGAATTGTCTGAAGTAGGTTGTAAGATTTACTGCCTGCTTAAACTGGGAGATTTTTTTTTTTTCTCTCAGAGCTAATTCATAAAGGATCCTAAAGGGAGGTAGAACAGAAATGGACATTATCCAAATAAGTTCAAGAAAAAGAAAAATCAGCCTTTCATAGTAACATTAAGTCTAATAATACAGTCAATTGAAAATTTGCCTCTTTCCAAGAGGTTCCACAAAGAGTCTTTATTCAATTGCAAAGTAACTTTTAAACACTATAAAATTAGTTAAGATTGTACTGGTTTCTGTAAGTCATTGAAAGGGACAGATGAGGCTCTTTTTCTCACACTCAGAATCCAAATGTTCTTAGTCCCTTGAAGATGTTTCTAGAAGAGGTCAGTACAGAGATGGCAATCTCTCCTAAAGAAAAGGACTTTTCAGTCATTTGACTTCATTACCTATTATGCCATATTCTAGTTTCCTTCGTTGCTAATAACAGGAAATATCTGCAAGAAAGTTATATAAAAAGAGAGGTATGTTTACCTCATGCTTTAGAGGACCAAGGTCCAGAGACTTTCCGTAGAGAGGTGGAGGGTTCTTCTGGCTGCATCACAACATGGTGGAGGGAAGAGTTGTGTCCCATGTATGTCTGTCTTCCTTATGTTCTCATCATAAGCCCACCAGGACTCAGTCATGGGGTCTTGCTCTAACCAACCACTAATCTCTTCCCAAAGGCCCCACATCTTAACACTATAACTGTATCAAATTATCATTTTGTTAATCCCATTATGACTCAAAACATGAATTTTTGAGGACGTAGTTAGACTATAGTGATCATATTTATGTTCATTATTTTTGTCTTCTTGAGTGGGGATTTTACTGTTAAGTGCAGAACTAAATATGTAGGAAAGAGAGTCTGAAAGTCAACTTCTTCTATTCCTAAATCCAATAAGGAAGGAACACTATGAGAGAAAAGACAGTCCTGGGAACTACAGCTGTCATCAGGAGCATTGTTTCTCCTCCTTCTCCTATCCATGACTGACTCTTAAAGCAAATAAAACTTGGTCCAATTCTGTAGCTGCTCATTCTAAAGAGTTCGTAGGAAAAGAACCACCAGCATGCTTAGCATCAGTGAGGACGATGGAGGCATTACTCACAAAAATAGCATCAAAGAGCTCCTTCTCAAAATAGGAAGATTGTCAGACTCAGGAAGTTATGAAGGTATATACCACAAAATCCAGTCAGTGTTTGTTGTTTATGTTTGTGGGAAATTGAAATTTATTCATGAAAGTATTTTCTACCTGCTTAAAAAAAATCACTGACATTCAATTGGATTTCACATGAAACGTGTTTGTTACAGATATTGTCTGATTTCCCAATTTGTCAGAAGAAAAGTCTTAGAAGAAACATAAGCTGCCATACTTGAAATTTTCCAACTGTGCTGTCTTCATCACTCTAACTCCTTTACTATTTCCAAAGTTTCAATTACAATGATTTATGTTCTAAGAAGACAGCTTTTGCAGTTACCAACTCTTTAAAAAGCATAAATGATGCTGAGGAAACAGGTTATTTATTTGGTATATGGGTTTTATAACTCTGATAGCATTTTATTAATATCATGCCCCTGTTCCACAGAGAACTGATATTGAAGAAGCATGTAGCACCCAGCCAATGAATATGTAATGACAATAATTATTCCATTTGTGTCAGTGCTATGGACTCTAGAAAAAACTGTCCTGATTTTTAGTCATAATAAAATATATTAATGTCCTTGAAGAGGACATTTTAATTTAGTAGCTTTGGAGATTAAAAAGCACCTCATTCTCTTCAACATTAATAAAATATATTAATGTCCTTGAAGAGGACATTTTAATATAGTAGCTTTGTTTGGAGATTAAAAAGCACCTCATTCTCTTCAAAATGTTTTTCCAAATTATTTTATTTGATTCACAGCTCAACTTTTTAAAGTAGACAAGCTAGTGTGAACTTTATTTACAAATAATAGCAATTAAAATCTATATATAGTAACTTTCTATTTTATAAAATGCCTTCTGTGACTTCTTCAACATTACATCTGAGGTAGGTAGTATACTTACGATTTCCTCAAATTTGTTGACAAAGACAGCAGGCCTCAAAGAGTTTACTCACACAGCAAGCCCCTACATGATAGTCCCTGTCACTACTCCTGCAGGTATGCCATCTTCTCCCCCGACATTTCTGCCAAGAATGACAGAAATGCTTATTAACGAGTTTAGAAACTTGAAATCTATCTGAAACTCTTCACTTAAGTAAACATCATCAGAAACCCCAAGCAGTGTCCCAGGAACTAGAGGCAACTTTGGGTAACTATTCCAAATGTGAATGCCAAATATACAAAGTGTCAAATCTTGGGCAGAATTCCTATTGGTAATAACTATTACTGCTCCATCTCAATGTTCCATAAATGTAGGAATGGTAAAAGGAAACTCCACTTTTCCAGCCGTCTCCATATAAAACCTTGGCAACAACAAAGTCCAAAATTGGCCTGGGATCATAGTTTACATACTTTTAATGTAAATATATGACCTCATATATGCTTACTTGAGGAAAAGATGATTGATTAACGCCTTTGTAGAAAAGTGTGGTATGTTGGATGCTAGGCCATAGGTGTAACCCTGGAATTCACAAAGCATTAGTAAACCTGCTCTACCCATTCTTTGGTCAACAAATATTTCCTGTGTCAATTCTGTACCAGCTGCAGTACCACAAAACTGAGAGGCTTACAGGTGAGACAGAGTTTCTGAATTGTTCAAAGAACCAAGAATATGTGTGTAAAAAAATATGTAGTGTTCCATGAATACTCACTAAACACCTATTAAAACATACTTTCTGCCCACAAAGAATTTATAATTCCTGGACAAATAAAATTCTACATTATTATTACTAGCAATCTTTATTTACTACCATAGTATTATTTATAGCTAACATAATATTTATAATAGTCAAATTTATAAACTAATACTCAGATTAATACTTCCTCTTATTAATATTAAAAACAGTAACTAATAATCATCTATAATTCAGTCTTTCCAGGGTACTGCCCTGTTCCCTGAAATCGTATCTAAATGGACTTCAAAAAATTTGTGAAAAATAGAATTACAGCATGAGTTTATTTTGGTGCCAAAAAATTTTGAAATCTATCCATACTTTTCTCATAATACACATTTTCTATAAACTTCTTGGCGACTCTTCATACTGACTTTTAAAAAAATTCTAAAATGATAGTTTCCTGTGTACCCTTGGTTTAAACTCAGTCTTTCATTGTTATTTCATAGAGCGTATGTACTAGATCCTGAAAATACATGTAATCTCTTGGCTATTATTTGGCTGCTTTCTTCCTAACCGCTACTGATATGTTTGCTTTGGCAAACAAGAGTGTGAGGGCACTGAGGAAAGAAGCACAGTGAACAGCGTGAGAACACGGGTGGGAAGTCCCAGTTCCAGTTCAGCCTTCAGTAGAAGGTGTTTGTTTGGACCTACCTCTAGGTCTCCCAAAATGGTTTACAAGCTCCAACCATTCTTGTCTTCACTTAGTGAAGTAAAAAAAACAAAGAAAGAAAAGGAAAAAAAAGGGGATTTTTTCCTAGTCACACTCCACACTATAACCAAGATGAGAAAGTCTCAGAGTCACTTTGCCTATAAGAATCTCAGAGCCTTCTAATAAGCTAGCTATCTCCTTCACCTGCCCACCTACCCAATGCATATGAGCTTGCTGGCATGTGTGCACATGTGCACACGTGCGTACACACACACACACACGTACATGTGTGCACATGTGCACACGTGCGTGCACACACACACACACACACACACACGCATACTCCACTTAGTGAAGGCTCAGGATCTCCCTTTCCCCTTGGCCTCTGTTTCCTGACAGACAACCCAGATAAGTCCTCTTCTCCACTTCAGCTCTGAACCTTGCTCCTCCTCACATATGCACATTTATGTACTCCTTATTTAGAATTCATCCTGATTATGCATTTGATTCAATCTGACCTTGTTTGATAGTTCTATAAATTACAAGTTTCTGTTAGGTATCCTGAATTTCTTTCGATGACTTCTCTATCTTGACAACTATAAATGACCACCTCTCTACAAAACATGAAAACACATACCTCTACACCACCCCCACCATGCACAGGGACATAAACATATCACAACATGTTTAGGGAGTACACACACACACACACACACACACACACACAAAGAAAAGCCTCACAATTTCAACCCCTGGGCTTGCTTTTATGCCACTAACACTCTCTCTGCCATCTTGATCTAACTGTGACCCATTTGAAGGGCTGGCCAATTTTACAGCTCCACTGAGTCACATTTTAAGGCTCATTACAGGCCTAAAATGATTTGCATCGCCTCCCACTTTGAAATATAAGCTTTTTAAAAATAAAGTCCTGCTATAAATAGAACTGCTCTGAAATTCCATGTGGCACATAACGAAGTAGTACACATTTAAGCACTCAGCTGTTTCATAATTCTCTAGAACCTGATGCTGCTGCTGCCCTGAAATTCAGAAAACATGCTGTCCTTATTCTGGGCACCATCAGCCAGTGAATGAGGTGGCCACAGATACAGTACTTTAGGATGTGGTGTGAAAAAACAGCACTTGGAATCAGAGAGCCCCACAGCAAATGGATTTTCTTTCTTCAACTCACAAGCATCAAGACATCAATGCCAAAAATCTTGACTGCCAATGCCCCATCCTGATAAATAGGGGCTGACCTTGCCTTCTGCTCCCAGAGTAGCTCATGCACTTTCTGATAAACATCAGAAAAATGTACAGCTCACGTGGAAACTGGAGCTTCTCTCCAGGCAGAAAATCTATTGACATGCTCATGGGCTTTTCCGTCCTTGGCAAGCTTGAAGTCCGGGGACTAGAGACGAGCAAGTAACAGATAGAAGGAAAAGATGCCTGAAGTCTCTTACCTGCTACAGAACCTGCAGCTCCCCTTGCTCTACAGAGCGCCACTCAGAGTTACATTAGTAGGCTGCCAGTGTGATACCATCAATATTTAAAGTGGAAAAGGGACATGGTAGGAGGGGTTGTGAGGGAGGGAGGCTTGAGCACTTATCTTTTCTAAAAGAGGCCAGAGAGTATCTCCTTTCCTTCTCTAATGACTAATTGTTTATGAGATCTAGGACTGAATTACAGGGTCTACAGAAAGCCATATCAGGGGAAAGAAAGAGAATGCAAAAAGGAAGGGAAAAGAATAGGTGAGGAATAAAGGAAGAAAGATTTAAAAAAAGAAGAAGAAGAAAAGAGTAAAGACAGGGGCAGAAAAGATGGATATAGGAGTCAAAAAAAATTAAGCAGGGGAAAGAAGGGAGATTTGATGACAAAATGAAAATGGAAAAATAGGGAGGAAAAAATACTAACCAGAGTATGATCATGTCTTTTTATAGCAGTCTTGGTGGAGGATTTTTTTCATTTTCCTAATCAGAGAGAAAAAGCAGATATGAATGTTTGTTTAACTCTGTAAACAGTGAAAAATGATAGAGCATGGGAAGTTCTTGGGTTTGCTTTGGTCAAAACCCGAGTTCCAGAAGCATATGACTTTAGAACTGAAGGGAATTTAGAAGTCATTTAATTCAATCTCTTATTTAATGTAAGATCTCTTTACAACGTTTTTATTTATAAATTTTTAAAGAATAAATTCCATTGTATTTTCTAATTTATGAATAATAGTTATATTTTTCTATAAGGTATAAGGTGGTTTTTTCAAAACCTGTATACAATGTCTAATGATCAAATAGAAGCAATAAACGTAGTCGTCCTCTCCAATTTAAACATTACTTTGTGTTGTACACATTCGAACTCTTCTAGTTATTTAAAAATATATATTGAATCATTACCAACTTTTTACTGTGCTACGGTATTCCATAACCCACTCCCCTTTTTAACGTGCACTCACGTGTGTGTTAAGCAAATTCTCCCCATCCACACCAATTCCTTTCCCCTTCAGTTTCTGGTACCCACCATTACACTTTCTACTTCTATGACATTGACTTTTCTTAGCTTCCACTAAGCTAAGAAATGAATGAGGACATACGACATTTATCTTTTAAAACATGGCTTTTTTTCACATAGCATTCTGCCTCAAATTTTGGGAATTCATTTTTTCTAAAAACACTTTTGCCAGAAGGTGTGTGCACTCGCAAAGAGAAGGAGAGAGCAAGAAAGTGAGAAAGTACTTCCAATGGGGGATGTTCACCCTGCAATTCCTTCTCCTCCATTTCTCTCTCCTTTCAGAATTTTGCGTATGCACGCACATGCACACACACACACACACACACACACACACCCCTGACATGTTTTTCAAGCCACCAATCTGGGACTTGAAATACACAGTTGGCCATGTAGAATCCAGCCTCTTCAGTCATCATGCCATCATCTGGCCCAATTCATAGTTACTACTTATATTTGTGTTTGTATGTGTGTTTTATGGCTGAATCTTATTTCGCTATGTACATGACCACATTTTCTTTATCCATTCACCAGTAATTAGGCACTCAGGTTTGTTTATATCTTAGCTATTGTGAATAGTGATGTAATAAACATAAAAGTGCAGGTGTGTCCCTAACATATTAATTCTTTCTTTTGGGTATATACCCAGTAGTAGGATTACTGGATCATTAGTTCTTTTTTTTTTTTTTTTTTTTTTTTATTTCCAATATTTTCCCTAAATGGTC
>NW_006206544.1:3840814-3845664 GCF_000334495.1 Tupaia belangeri chinensis
ATCATTATTTCTTTTTTTTTTTTTTTTTTTTGAATCTCCAAATGTTTCCCATAGTGGCTGCACTAATTCACATTCCCACTAACAGGGCATAGGAGTTTCCCTTTCTCCATAGTTCAGCAACACTTGCAATTCTTGGTTTTTTGTTTTTTGCTTTTTTTTATCATAGCCATTCTAACTAGGGTGAGGTAAAAACTACTTGTGGTTTTGATTTGTATTTCCCTTTTGATTAGAGATGCTGAGCATTTTTTTATGTGCTGATTGTTCATTTGCATGTCTTCTTTCAAGAATTATTTGTTCAGATCAGTAGGCTACTTTTCAAATTGGATTTTTGTTTGTTTCTTTGTTTTGTTTTTCTAGTGAATTGTTAGAATTCCTTATATGATCTGGTTATTAATTGCTTGTTGGATGTGTAATTTACAAATGTTTTCTCTCAGTCTGTAAGTTGTCTCTTCACTCTTTTGTTCTCTTTGCTATGCCGCTGTTTAGTTTGATGTAATCCCACTTGCCTACTTTTACCCAATAGCCATACATACACATTTTTTTCATCTGTACATGGAACATTACCTAGGATCAATCCGTAAACACAAGATAAGCCTCAACAAATGAAAATAATTAAGTAGAAATTTTATTAAGTAAAAGATATGAAGTATCTTTTCCAATCACCATAACACAAAATTAGTAACCAACAAGAAAAACTGTGGAAGTTTAACAAAAGAAAAAGAAAATGCTTCTGAATGACTCTGAAATCAATTAAGAAATTAAGAAAAAAAATGTAATATTTCTTGATGCAAATGAGATGAAAACATAGCATACCAAAACCCGTGAGATACAGCAAAAGCAGTTCTAAAAGGAAAGTTTATAAGTGCTCACACACATATAAAAAGAAGAAAAAGAAGATGATGACAAATCAGTTTAAGGAAGAAGGAAAGTAAAGACAAGGTATTTTTAAACGTTTTTTCAGAGGAAGATTGAAAGAGAGAGATCACTTCCAAAATGGTCTTCATGCCACAGTCAAACCTGTCTCAGCCAGCCTGAATCACAGGTGCACAAGTGTTTTCAGAATGTACATGGAGGCCTTGAGAATGAATCCAGCCAGGGCCTTTCTCCTGTGGGCCCAGCATCACAGAGTATTTTGTTACCACTCTACCACCATCTGGCCATTACAGCTTCGTCAATAAGTAACTCCCCATCTTCTTCTTGCCTATCTCTTAAAACAAGGAAGTCACTTTCAGAAAAGTTGTGTCTATACTAGATAATGCTCAGATTTAGAAGGTTCTTCCTTTTTCCGAGTAGAAAACTATTTCCTCAGATTTTCCTTTCAATTGTACAACTTCTGCAGAGACAAACAGAAAGAATAGCAAAGAAACAAACAGAAGGAAGAGAGCAAGGGAAAGTGTGATGAAAGATCACATCATAACTAGAAAGAATACATAAAGGAAAAACAAATAGTAAGGATGGAAGAATTACGATTCTAAAGAAAAAGGAAGATTGGAAAGGTAAAGAGGATATAAAAAGAGATTCACCATAGAAGGAGGAGCGAGAGAAACAGGGAGGAATGTTTTCTCATCTAATTTATGTTTATCTAATTAATTTTTATTTGAATGTATCTCTGATGACATTTTTCTTTTATACCTTCTCTAAAATGGAAATTTATTGTTCTGGAAAATAATGGTAGCAGCTTAATTGTCTTTTTGTGTTATAATTGTGAAAATGTTATTTTTCTCTAATTTTCCAAACGCAGTCATAATCCTCACAGTCCAGCTTTTGATTTAAGAACGATGAAGTTAAATTTGTGATTCTTCTGTCAAACATGGTGATTACACGGTTGGAGATACAGTAATTGCTTTTTTGTTTTTCAAGTGCTAGTGATTTCTGTACTATAAATAATCTGGATGTTCCCTAGTTGTTCATAAACAACTTCCATCTGGGGTCCAAAATTATAACGGTTTCGGCTTGATACATATTTATGTATTGCCAGCATCTGAAATCGATTGAAAAGAGATTTTTATCTATCATTGATAGTTCTTACCACAAGTACCTGAATTTCCAAATATTTTCAAAATGCTCTGTTCATCCTATTTCCTTAGAGAAAATATAACTTTAGAGAAACAATATATTTTTTAAATGTATTCTCATGAAAGCAAAAAGAAACCATAAATATATGTTATCTCTATGGAGAAACATCTTCACATACATTATATTAAAAATACCATGAAGGTAATAGCTATGTTAGTGCTTATTTCCCACTTACATGGTTTCTAAAAAGTTTATAGTTTTTTCTGTTTACCAGAAATCTTCGAGCTAAGAAAGCAGTTGAGAGACCAGTACTGACAATTAAAAAAAAAGAATCTTCTTGAAATTACATTATTCAAAGTAAATGGCCGAAGACTGGAAGTAGGTCATGGCATAAATAACCTGTGGGAATACTGTCTCTCTCTCTCTATCTCTTTATCTCTCTCTCCCTCTCTCCCTTCTTCCTTCTCCCTCAGTTTGTCTTGCTCTCAGAATAAATAAATAAATAGTCTTCAGATTTAAAAAATAGCAACTGCGTAAACATCAAGCTATGAACTGCATAAAGCTAATTTCTAGACATAATTAATTAAAAAGCCTATAGCTAAATATTCACAGTCATGCACAAATATCATTAGATAATCAAGTAACTAGAACAGGCTACCATATAATATGTAAACAATACCCTGAGAATTTTAGTTCAGAATGTTATATACCTAAGTAATTTAATAGAATTAAATCATGCAGGAGTGGAATCATGAACTAGAGAAGCATAGCTATCTATTTTACTTACTGAAGAGTGGTTATCTGACAACTTTTCGAGTCATAACTTCATATGGAAGTTGTTTTTGTAAAAAATAAAAAATATGTGGAAACAACGTTTGCCTTCATCATGTAAGAAGCAAAGTGTCTCTGAAATCCATCCTGGGCAAAACTAGGTTATAGCCTGTTCTGTTTGGTGTCCTTTGCTAATAGTTCTTATAATAAAACAAAAAAGCATGAACATGCATTATCTTCTGAATTTATCTGTCTCAAATGTACCATAAGGCACATTTTGTAGACCTCCCTGGCTTTTCTTATTTCAGAACACCAGATGGGTATGGAAGCACACAGTGTGCTATGAAACATTTACTCCTCCTACTCAGGATTTGTGCCGACAGATTCTACTCCGTAATTTCTCTTAAACTGTATCATAGCCAATGCCATAATGGAATTAACTCACTGCCAGAAAAGATCATGGTTGGTAACTTTTATGACAATGGAAGCTAAGCTACTAACACTGAATCAGATTTCTCAGGATGCTACTTTGGGCCAATATTTACTCTGCTTGTATTTTTTACTCTTAAGAAACAATTTGTCATTACTTTGCAAAACGTCAGTTCGACACTGTCAGAGAGGTAGGTTTGTGACATTCTTGCTGCAGGTGCACTCTTTGGACCTCATTAGTGCACGTTGCTGGCTTAATACAATTTCAAAGTTGTATTATTCTGGAACTCTCTTATTAAAATTCTACTCTGCTTGTATGGTACCTTTTCTTACATTTTAACTATAGAATTGTAAGTGAAAGATTAAGAAATTACTTTTTATTTAATTCACTTGCAACTGATGCACTGTTGTTTGAAATTAGGTTGGAAAGCAGCAATCTGTTCTTTATCCTTTTTTCCTAAGGAAGTGTCCGATTTTAATCTCAATGTTAAATTTTCAGCAATTAATAATTTAAAAAAACCTTTCAGTATCTTTTCCTTTAATATTAAAAGCAATCACCAGCAGTTAGCGGAATGGCTGTGTTGCTGGACTCCCATGTAATCGACCGCGGTTCGCGTCCTGGACCTGGTGGCTTAAACTCACGCCGGGCACGTGTGCGTGCGTGCCCAAGATCCTGAGAGGAGAATGGAGGAGAAGGAATTGCAGCGTGACCATCCCCCTGGGAAGTGATTTCTCGATTTCTGTCTCTCTGTCTCTCTCTGTCTTTCTGGCGAGCACACAAGCCCTATAGCAAAAACCTCTCCAAAATTAAAAAAAAACAATTACGATGATGATGATAGTAATCTGAAAATAGAGATAATAAATAGTGAAACCATTATTATGTCCCTTCTGAAAATACTACCTGGCTGATTGCTGCTGAATTTTTTTTTTTTTTTTTTTTTGGAAAGGTTTTTGCTATAGGGCACGTGTGCTCGCCAGACAGACAGAGAGAGACAGAGAGACAGAAAGCAAGAAATCACCCCCCAGGGGGGATGGTCACGCCGCAATCCCTTCTCCTCCATTCTCCTCTCGGGATCTTGGGCACGCACGCACACGCGCCCAGCATGAGTTTAAGCCACCGGGTCCAGGACTCGAACCGCGGTCGACTACATGGAAGTCCAGCAACATAGCCATTATGCTAACTGCTGGTCCCACTGCTGATTTTTTATGAGGAATATTATAGACACTTTTGCATACTTAGAAATATTGTCTTTACATTTTCATACATTTTGTAATACATAAAGCCTCTACATGCAGTATAAGTTGATTTTATAGGACAGAAAACAGAAAGGTAACTCCCCTGTGAGCATCTCTGCAAAGCTTTTATTGACAACCTTTGAGGTATTCCCTTGAGGAAGAGGAGTTCTGTAACAGTCTCTGATTGGTGTGTTTGTGATGAAAGTGATAGACAAATATGTCAAGTAAAAGATATCAAGTCTAGTTTTTTTGTTTTTGTTTTTAAATATTTTTGGCAGGTAGGAGAAGACATGGTGTTACCTTAATGCTTCCAGAATGATTTCAGACAAAGGAGTTATTACTAGACAACTCTCCTGGGAAGGACAATTGCAACGACCAATGCATTGCACACCTCAGCA
>NW_006206544.1:3845695-3959166 GCF_000334495.1 Tupaia belangeri chinensis
CCAATGATGGAATCCTCTGAGTGTGGATCTGTGGAATTATTTAAGCTTGATCTCAATCAACTTCTTCAATGGAAACCAAGAAAAAACTGCGATACCCCTGAAATATAGTAACAACAATCTTCTCAGAATTTCTACCTGAGGTCCGCAGAACCTTGGAAACTCAAGTTATTCCCTGTGTTAAAATTTAACTATTATTGGGTAGTGCTGGTGTGCTGTGTGCTGGTTAGGACACTGGATTGCCACATGGCTGACTATAATTCAAGTGTCAGACCAGGCAACTCTCTCTCTCTCTTTCTCTCTCTCTCTCTCATGAGCTCATGTGCCCTGTAAGGAACAAAAAATAATAATGATGATGATGATAAATAAAATTAAATCAATTACTCTTTTTTAAAATTTTTAAGTATTATTTATTATCATGTTAAACATTTTTTATATTCATTAGCCACTCTAATCTCTTCTGACCTTGCTGCTTTTAAGTTTTTGATGAATAATGACTAATATAATGAACTGTGATAGTATGATAATCTGTGATAAAAAAATAAACTTTTTTTCTTAAAGGATTATATGCTGGGGACCAGTAGTTAGCGTAATGGCTATGTCACTGGACTCCCATGTAGCTAACGGCGGTTCAAGTCCTGGACCCAGTGGCTTAAATTCACACCGGGCATGTGTGTGTGCGTGCCCAAGATCCTGAGAGGAGAATAGAGGAGAAGGGATTGAGGTGTGGCCATCCCCCCTGGGGAGTGATTTCTCACTTTCTGTCTCTCTGTCTCTCTCTGTCTTTCTAGCAAGCGCATGTGCCCTATAGCAAAAACCTCTCAAAAAAAAGAAAAGATGATATGGAAATATTTTCTGAGGATAGTCATTTCACTATTGTGATTAAAATGTAAGATTTTAATAAAAATCAAGAAGTAGAGAACAAATCTGCCCAAGTATATTATGAAAGACTGTAAACAAAATGAGCATCTTTCAGGAGGTCTGTCTCAAAGAATAAGCTTGAGACTTTACCATACCACAAATTATAACTTTTAGTTTATTATAAAACAACCAAATTCACACACACACACACACACACACACACACACACACACACACACACACACACACACACACACACACACACACACACACACACACACACACACACACACACACACACACACACAGCATTGTCAGGTAATCATTTTATTTCGTTGCACATTAAAGCCAAGTCTCTTGTGAATCATGACTTTCTGGAGCAGAAAGAAATTCTTGAGGATAATGTGATCCAACCCTCTTACTTCCCAGGTACAGAAACTGAGAACTAGAAAGGTTAATGGTTTGTCCACAGTTGCACAACCACTTAGTTGCAGAGTCTGCTCTGGAAACCATCAAGCTTAACTCCTAGACAGAGAGCGTGTAAGTAAGCTCTGCCCCACTTACAAGTTAAACACTCCTGGATCACCAAGGTAACCTTTTGTGAACTATTACTTTCAGTCATTAAGGCTCTTTCTTGCTAAGCATCTCAGAAGCAATTTCGGGAGCAGTGCCGTAACAGACCTTGAGAGTTAGTGGAGCTTCCAAAAGTGCCCCTTTTTGGTACTCAAGGGAAGTTCCCCAACAAAGATAATCTAGTTCATTGTGTTCAAAGAAGTACAAAATACCATATATTTTGAAAATAAGAGTATCAACCTACAAACGAATGCTTCTGGAAGAAGTCCTAAAACACAAACAGATGGTTTAAGCATCTTTAGAAATGCAAAGATGATTGTTTCCTTTGTGGGATTATTAGAAACCAATCTAGTACTGTTACCTTTCTTTTCTTCTCTAAGACAATATATCTAAATTGTTAAGGACAATGTTGTAGAAATGAAAATGTTTCAAGATTTCGGCAAAAACACTGGACGATCTTTTTTCACATATGCTCGAGAAGGATAAGAACAAATAATAGGACAGTTATATGGGTAACTATCTCACTGAATAATGATACTCAAGGAAATGGATTCGTGTCACTTAAAGAAGTCCCTCACATTCAACAGAGCTCTTTCCTAGGCCTAGATTTGAAAATATAAAGATTATTGTTATAAAACACTAAAATTATTTATTTTCACTTTCCTACCAAAAAATTGACATAGCTTATAATGATACTAATGCAGGAAAACCTTACTTAGGACAAGAAAACAGAATGGAAACCAAACGAGGCAAATTGAAGCCAGGAAGAAGATTAGCATTCTAAACATAAATTACAAATGCCATTCATCTTCCAAAGAGCAGTGGAAATTTAACCTTCCCTTAGAATTTCACGATTAAGAGTTTTCAAGTCAGGCACATCAGCTCAGCATTTTCAGCTCTCAAATGGAATAATAATAGTGCCTATCTCACAGGGTAGGGAGAAGACTACATGACTTAATACCTTAGCAATACTTAACACAGTTCTAGGTGCAGAATAAAGAGCTCAATTAACATCTATTGAATCAATGACTCATTTACAGCATTTATCAAGTTGTATTTAATTCTGCTGTTTTCGATTATGAGTCTTTCATGCTCATTTTACTACTTGATACAGGGAAGCTACTTTATAAATGTGCATTGAATGAAAGAAATCTGAAGATTTTATAATGAAATTAGAGGTAGCCAGTGGAGGAGATGATTGATCAGTATCCATAAACATTTAAAAACATTGTAAGTGTTAGTTTAACTGCCAAAACCAAAACACAAATGGGAAACCTGTAAATTTCTATTTTTAGAAATTAAAAAATCATTTGTGGGGCCAGCACTGGATTTGTGCCTTAACTGCCTTTACTGCCTTAGCCATCTGCAGTACAAGTCCCACACCCAGCATTTTGAAAATCATGCAGATCGTATGTATATGTACCCAAAATCCCAGGAAGAGAATGGAAGAGAAGGAATTGCAGTGTGGTCATCTTCTCGGGGGCGATTTATTACTTTCACTCTATCTACCTCTCTGTCTGTCTCTGGTGAACACATATACCCTATGGCAAGTATCTGATTTTTTAAAAAATCAGTTTCAAAAGTGAGAGGTGTAAGTAATCTAGCTTCAGATCAGTTCATGTGGAAAAATTGGGTGTAGATGTGAAGCCAATACAAGCTAATGATGTGAAACTAAAGGCACTGGATTATTATGAAAAACATACCTCTTACTGAGATTTTATATATATATGTATATTAGATCATTCAACACTTATGACTACACAGAGATATCAGCAGTTTGAATATTTGGGAAGAATGGCTTAGAGAGTTTAATTTGCAATCCAGTCGTGGTGGTATAGCAGTAGAGGCACTCTTAAGCAATGCTGAAGACTATATGGAAAGGCTCGAGGGTAGTCTTTCAGATCTATGTCAATATCCAGGCTGACTTCACTGGGTCACAGCATGAAGGCCCTGTCATGAGTTCTTCTCTCTCTCTCGCACATTTTCTCTTTCTCTGACATGTACACGCACATACACAAACAAGAAATAAATAAAATTTTAAAAAGAAAGACTACATTACTCTTTCAAGGACACACACCTTAGATGTGACCAAGCTGTCATTCCGATTCTGAATCTAATACCCACGAGTTTAACCATGCACTGACTG
This sequence comes from Tupaia belangeri chinensis, assembly GCF_000334495.1. Classification (NCBI taxonomy): domain Eukaryota; kingdom Metazoa; phylum Chordata; class Mammalia; order Scandentia; family Tupaiidae; genus Tupaia; species Tupaia belangeri. Next base: position 3,849,273 of record NW_006206544.1, read on the forward strand.
TATTGGCTCCCATATACAATATAATGTTCAGACCAATATGGTAAAGGCTTATTATATGCTTTTAGTGGAAGGATCTCATTTTAAAACAGAACAAAACAAAAAACTGACATTGTGAAGAATTTCAGAAAAAGGATTTACATCATATGAGAAACATTTGATAAGACAAAGAAATTTAGCTTTTAAAAGAGGTTTAAAACTGAACCACTCTAAGTGCCACCAGATATTGAAGGTCTATTATTCTGAGAGCATTACTTAGTCTTTTAGTGCTTGGCAAAATGCAGTGTGATATAAGGGGGACAGTTTTAAAAATTAGGTTGGCCCAATAAAAGATAAGATTTTTTCAAGAAGTGACACGGATTTTATTACTGGATGCGTCTCTTACCTATAGACTTTAATCTGATATTACTATTGGGTCGTTGGGAAAGTCATGACACATTTTTGCATAGAAAAATACAGCATGACTTTTCAGACAAATTAATATATAAAAAGCTGTTTTCTTACAGAAAACGTTGCTTGTTTTAGAATAGTAACACATTCTATTTTGCCATTAGCCTTTGCATTTGTTATCCCCCCCACATACCACTTTATGGAAAACACTCAAAAGTCTTTACTGCTTGAATTCTAGTAGCCGACGACCAAACTTCAGATTTCAGCTTTTTCTTAAGAGAGAGATTTTTGCTATAGGTCATGTGCATTCACCAGAGAGACAGAAAGAGAGAAATCATCTCCCAGAGAACATGGCCACACCACAATTCTTTCTCCTTCATTCTCTTCTCAAGATTTGGGCACACATGCTCATGTGTCAAGCATGAGTTTCAGGCCACCAGGTCTGGGACTTGAACCACAGTAGGAAACATGGGAGTCCAGCACCTTAACCATTACACCACCTGCTGGCTACAAACTTCAGGTTTTACACCTATTCAAAAAAGTTTCTTGGCCTTCTTACTTCCTGGCTCTAACTGGACTTTGATGAAAAGTTGAAACATCCTTCTCTGACATGTTTTCAGCTTCCTAGTTCACCTGGTCCTAACTCAGGATGCTTCTTTCGTTTCAGCAAATCCCTTGCCTACAGGTAAAGGTCAATCAATTTACCCACCACTTCCCTCCCTCTCAACACACACTGGATTCTCCAAAATAGACTAGGTTTCTATTAACATAGTCGCTATAACCCATAGGACATTTTTGGACTTGACACTGAACATAGAATTGAGGGTCAAATCGCTATCGTAAGAGTCTCAGATGGATAAATCTTTCTGTGGAAGATTAGGTCAGGAAAGTAGCAAAGCCGTTTATTGAAACAAGATTTATGTTGCAAGTAAGCCAACTGATTTATGTCATATTAAAATGACCTTTGTTGTTTAAAGATCATGTTCTAATTGCTGCTTCTGCTCAGGTAAATAATTTGAATGTGCTCTGGATAACCTTATTGCGCCGTTGCCTTTAGAGGAATAAATAGTCTACTCTAATTGTAGATATTTACTCCATGAATCAACAGAAACATATTCCAGTCAGACAGTACAAATACAGGCACTTAAGGGAACAGTCACAACTAATCTAGTTTTATGGCATCTATTTCCCTTCCATTTTCCTGCACCTGCCTCTCTAGTCCTGACATTTTTAGGTAAAGTTCATATTTCTCAAACCAGCAAGGAGCCCTGAATTGATGGACCCATTGAATCTATTCTGCCTGCTCTCTGAGTACTATTTCATAAACTCCCAAGTTTTTACTAACACCTAACATAAGTAAATTTTAACTATAACCAAGCATGTCCTATTATGCCCCCCCAAAAAACACATGCTTCTACCCCACAACTTGCCTTCGCATGTGTTGGCTTCCTAAAATAAACCTACTGACCCACTCATTCTCTTCTGATTAATATTCAATCCAACTCAATTTCTGCTTTCTTCATTACCTTTCCTTATGACTTTAGTTTCAAACAGGCTTTTCTTTCTTTAAGTTCCTAAAACAGTTAGATTTATATTTTAAATGAATCTGTCATACACTTGCTTATAATCTGGTTTGTTCATTGATTTTCACTAAGCTGTGAAAAAATAATAATAATAATCAACAGAGATCAGTCAAATCTTGGTGGGAATTCAACTCTAACTTGCCATGCAGCCAGCCAAATTATTCAGCTTTTTTGAGTTGCAATTTCTTCATATGTGAACTGGGGACATTATTTTATTTCACTGCTTTTGAGAAAGTAAAAAGAGAGTGCACCTAAACTCCTGGATCATAGGATGTGTTTAGTTGGTTCTGCTGTCCCTTTTCCAGTAGTTCGTGAACATCATCTGAATCACTATCTGAATTGTCAAATATGTAATCATGCAAAGGCACATCTAAGAATTTGTGGGGAAATAGAGTGTAAGTTTTTTATTTTGGGGCAAAAAAATGTTTTTAATTCAAGTATACTGTTTTGGTAATACTCATTTCCATGAACTTTTTAGAGACCCATCATACAGTTTCTCTTACTTTCACTGTTTATGCCCTTACTGTACTAAGTACTCAATATGGGTATACAGATATATTGGGTTGTCAGAAAAGTCATGAAGCATTTTTGCATAGAAAAATAAAATCAAAGGATATGGTAGTAATAATATTTACAACAATACAGCTGTTTCAGATATTCTTTTCAGCCTAAGAATCGCCCAAAACTTAGAGGCTTAAAATAAATAAATTACTGGGAATAACTTCCAGAATGGCAGTGTCATATCAGCAGTTTATTCCCCTCACATAATAGCTACAACTGGAAAAACTAATATTTTACAAATCATTTAAAATGTGCAAAAGCTATCTTGAAGATATATAACAAATTGAGAAATATTCAATCAAGAAAATATACTAAACCCCTGAAGAACAGCATTAGTCTCCAGCAGTTAACAACTCCAGGCAACCTCTCTTCTTCTGAGCTCAGGGTGATGGGCACTGCATTCCAGGTGAGTGAGCCCAAAAAAAAACCCTCCAGGGCTAGTTGAGGGCTATAGTATATCTCTGGGAGGAACAAGACAACAGTATTTCTTATCCTACCATCCTAGCTCTCTGCTTTGGAATCAAGATGGTAGGCTGAGACGGGCATTTGACGGTTTTTTTTGGTTTTTTTTTTTTTGGACAGGATTTTATTGAAACTCTTCACCTGACGTCAGCTGGATGTGTGGTGATGAAGGCAGCTGGATCCTATGTGACCAAGTGTGCAGACTGAGTCCTGGACTCAGCAACTAGAAAACACACTGAGCATGTATGCATGTGTGCCCAAAATCCCGGGAGGAGAGGGATTATGATATGGCCATCTCTCCTTAGGGGCACTTTCTCACTTTCTCTTTTTCCCTCTCTCTCTCTCTTTGTCTCTCTCTAGCAAGCACACAAGCTCTATAGCAAAATTTTTTTAAAAAGAAAAAAAATAAAAAGAAATTTATCATTCAAATGAAAAAAATAAATTTGTATCACTGTTTAAAAAAAAGGGTATTGAGAGCCAATAATCATGTTTCTACTGTCTGGAAACCTTTAAGCCTATTTGTTTGTATTGAGAGATAAAATAGAATGAAGGAAATTGTAGCCATAACTGTGCCCCGGAGAAGAATGAAGAGTTATGATTTATACAAGAATCCCAGAGTCACAGGTCCAGGGGAGCTGGAACAGAGGGAAGCAAAGATTTAATGCAGGTAGTTCTTCTATCAAAGTAGTCCTGGAAGATTTGCCACAAATTGGTTAGGCCAGCAAAATTTTCCAAGCGCCATATATTAAGCGTTCAGTATACTAATTAATTATGCCTTTCTCCACTCTTAGAAATTCAACAAAAAGAAATAAACAGTTATACATTTTTGTGAGATCAAAAAAATTCTGATAACAACTCAAATACCCAACAAAATTTAAAGAATATGTGCATTGTGCGCTAATGGCCCAATAATTATCAGCATATTATAGATTGTTTTGCATGTTTTCCCGAATTTGCTAACTGATACATATTGAACATTTATGAAATTAACATGTGTTTTATGAATAAAAAATAGAAGATGCCTAGATAAGGAATAATTAAAAATGTTGAGGCATTTTCTTCACGATATAACCCCTGTTGCCAAAGCTAAGCGCAAACACTCGGCCTTAAGTGCTTCTGACAAACAACGTGAAGAGCTCTTTGCTTGGCTTTAGAAAAACAATGGACTATCTGTGTCTGGCCAGACGTATGATTATGATTACAATGTCATCTTCTCTTAAAAGAATGGCTCCTTAAATCAGATGAAAGGCTATTCACAGGCATGCCCTAAATAAGTGGACAAAACTGTTTTGAAGCCGTTTTGGCAATTGACAGTAAATTATGTTCTGTCTCATGTTTTCAGCATCTTAAAAATATGTGAGAAAGTAATACACAGACCCTCCCCCACAAAAAAAAAAGGAATAGAAGCTCAACATATGTCTAATTTTTTAAATGTATTGATTCACTTATCTAACAACCTTTATGTAAAACTGTGGAGACAAAGGTGCCTAATATTCCTTGCATGCCTCTCAAGTAACCTACAATTTAATGAGAGGTAACGTTATGCATACAATCGTAAGACAATTAAATAGGTGGTAGAATAAGGTATGAAAATACAAGTGTTATGGAAAGAGATGTAAGGGAGTGACAATCTGAAAATGTCGAAGAGATTGTATGTTGCTTTTCCTTATTTGCTAAGTGTCATTAGATAATAATGCAAAATCCAGAGAGCAGCCACAGCCTTGCTGTAAAATTCTGGCCAGGATAGAACATACGCGATGAATAGCCCTTATGTCTTGTCAGTCCATGAAAAGGAAACATCATGACCTATAGAAGTTTTCTTATCTTTTTTTTTTTTTTAAGTTTTTCAAAAATTTCTTCCAAGAGTGTATGAGAGATAGAGGTTCCCCAACAGAGTCTTCACACTGGGAGAACCAGTCCCAACCTCTGCCAGCTGGGATCACAGGCAGGAATGCAGGATATGAACCTGGGATATTCCCATGTGGTTTCAACTCCACGGGGTATTGCATTACTGCTGCGCCACTGTCACTAGCATAGAAGTTTATAAAGACCTTTATATGGTGATTTCAAATCCACTACTTACTAGCTTTACCAGTTAGTGGTAAGTTTACAAAGGCTTAAATTTATGACTTATGAAATAAGTATAATTATCTCAAATTTTAAAATACTGACGATAGAGGTCTCAGTCCATTTGGGCAACTATAACAAAATTCTATGAACTTGGTGGCTTGTAGACAACAGAAATTATTTCTTACAGTTCCAGAGACTGAGAATTCTATGAGCAAAAAACACTGACAGATTTGGTGTCTGGTGAGGTCCTGTTTTTCAGTTTGTAGATGGCACCTTCATACTGTATCCTCACAGGAGGAAAGGGGCAAACCAGCTTACTCGGCCTATTTCATAAGGGGACTAATGTTATGCAAAGCACTCTGGCCTCGTGATCTCATTATCTCCCCAAAGTCCCACCTTCTAATACCATCAATTGGAGATAAAGTTTCAACATATAAACTTGAATAGGCAAAACATTTAGACTATAGCCTTATAGTATCTCTGTTTCTTCTTGAAAACCATGGTATTATCAACACTCTGGTTTTTTGTGTGTGCATCAATGGTCATTTTTTTCTTCCTGAAAGCTTGGGAAGGTGAGGGAGACACCACACTGATCACTTAGGAAAGGGCATGTCAAGCAGAACATTGGCAAGAGCAAAGAATTCAGGCTTCTTTTCAGGAGAAAAGCTAGCATGGGCTGCTGGATATCTTCCTGTAAGTCATCTTCTCCAGTGTAATTTATCAAACAACCTTTCCTTGACCTCATGCATTAAAACAGCGACCATTTCTCTCCCCTGCCCTGGCCTGCCTATCCCACCTTTAGTCTTTACCTGTCACCTCCATTACCTGATAAATATTCATTTTTTTATTCCTCTGTTACCCTCCATGAGAATGTAGGCTCCGTAAAGGGAAGGGACTCAACCTTTTTTGTTTACTGCTGTTTACCCCTGCTTAGATTATTCTTACATTCAATAGGTATTCAGTAAACATTTACTGACAAAGTGAATGAAATAAGTGCTAATAAAAATGATGGCTACCTCATCATTTTCACTGCATACATAGCCTGTATTTTGTGCAATTTTGCTATAATAAAGTAGGTCTTTTTTAACCTCTCTCTGGGTCTTCCTATAGTAAGTAATATAAGGAGCGGGGGGGAGGGAATGCAGTCCTCAGCATTTACTCTATCTAGTTTTTCGGACTTCTCTGCCTCTGTTCACAGTATGTTACTTAGGGAAATCAATTTTCCAGAATTCTGTGCAACATTGCAAATCTCTGTTGATTTTGGGGAGTTATAGTCTCTGAATGACTGAATGAGTGTAGGAATACTGGGATGGTACCACAAAAAGCACCAATTCCAAAAACAAAAGAAGGTTTACTTTCTTGATTGCACAAGATTATTGTGTGAGCCAAGGGCCATTCTGTTGAAGATGAATTTAGATATTTCTACTTTTACTTTGGTTCCTGAGACAAAGCATGAACAAGTTACCATTTCCTAATTAATGGAAATCCTACCATAGTTCTAACAAAAATTGACAGCTATAATTTTCGGTGTTACATGTTTTCTTTATTTAATCATTTATGCTTCTGTTCTCATAAGTATGTTTTCTGGAAAATGTGCTACACTGTGTTATAGCACATTAGCCAGATGATTTTCAACTCTGATGTCAGAAATTGTCATGTACAGACTACTGATGTTAAAGAAAAAATCCTGCGTCCAATTTCTAAATTGAATTAGGTGAAATTAAAATTATCTTCCAACCTTTATATACTGTTGACACTAAGTATTTCTAAGATTAATTCAAAGAAAGTATATTTTAAACATATAAAAACATGAACTTACATGTATTTTTTGCATCAGAGTTCACAAATTATATAAACAAACATTTGCCAGAAACTACTAATTATTTACCTAAATATCAGAACTGTGATTTTTGTAGGGTAAGACAGCATGCCCAGCCTAAAAACTATATTCCCAGTGTCTGACACCTTTTGCCCTATTACTGCCTAGGGAAGCTAACTTGTGACTAAATAAGCTCAAAGTGAAGAATTCATAAGTGAAGCAATTTAAAAAGAAACCTAAGATCATGACAGATTCATGGAATTTCTGTACCAACTCTGGACTACCAACTTCTGGCACAAGTTAGCTATTTGTGAAAAATAGCCAATTCTTGATTTGTTTAAGTCTCTTGTATGTATGTGTATTTCATTGTTTGAAGTCAGAAGCAATCAACATTTTCACATTATATGCCTCCCACCCTTTAGAAATATTGAAGAGCTTATAGAAAGTAAAGGATAATTCTCAAACCAAAATTAGGTGGGAAACAAGAACCCAAAGGGATATTTGAGCACAGACACTACCTTAGTCTCAGGGCATTTGCTGATACTAGAGAGTCAGAACCCCTATGTTGATAGACTGCGGAGCCACAGAGACGTCGAAGCCCAGAGCACGCATCAAGTGGGGCTTGCCCTACAATAAACTGATACCACAGTAGCCTACATCCTCAGGGTAAAGACAAACCAGAAATAGAACAGCCCTTGCATGGAATTGCAGCCCTATTTTAAATTGCCTGATCAGAAAATCTCCACTTGAATTTAGGTTAAGGGGATTTCAGGCTGATAATGCTACCAGCCACCCACGAATACATTATGTCACAAATTATCTCAAATATAAGCCTGTAAATATATTTAAAAATAAATTTTAACTATAATGCCAATACATTAAAGACAATCAGGCCTACAAACATTTATAAAAATCAAAAACAATAAAGAGAGAGCCATAGGATTTCAAATAGTGGAGTTATTAGAGACAGGTTATGAAACATTTATATTTTCAATATTTAAAGAAATAGAAGATGGTCATTAAATGATTAGAACAAAAGGGAGAAAATGTCATCTTAGGTTAACATGAAGAAAACTACAGCTAAGTCTTGAGAGTTAATAACTGAATCTAGCAAAGTTTCTGGACACAAAATCAATATAACATATACCCATGTAATAGTAACAACAAAAAAAACTCCGTGAGCAGTATCACCAACAATACCAAACACCTCATGTAAACTTTGATAGACATGAAAAAAAAAAAAAAAACCTCTGTAAAATAACCCTATAAAACCATTATTAAAAATATGAAAGAAGGGGCCAGCAGGTGGCATGGTGGTTAGAGGTGCTGGGCTCCCTCATGGCCAACCATGGTTTGAGTTTTGGACCTGGTGGCTTGCTTTCTCGCTTTCCTCTCTCTCTCTTGCTCTCTCACTCTGTCCCTGTCTGGTCAAATAAAATAAATAAGTAAATAAAAACTAAATAAAATAATTTTTAAATGTTAAAGAAGACATAAATATATTGAAAGATATTCTATGTCCATGTATTAGAAGTTATAAAATTGTAATGAAGTCATTTGATCCCAAATTGACCTATAGATTCAATGCTATTTCATATTTTAAAAAGCCTCCATATTTTAAATGATTTCTTTCTTATTTCTGTGGAACTCAGTAAGTGTATTTTAAAATTTGTAAGGAAGAATAAAGCACCAGAAGAACACTGTGGAAGGGGATTGCTCTACTTTACATCAAGATTTATTATAGTGCAGTAATAATAACCATAACATGGTGCTAGTGCTTAAATACGTAAAACAGACGAGTGAGATGGGATTGCGTTCTCAGGAAGAGATCCATGCACAGATGAATATTTGATTTATGCTGAAGGCATTTCAGTCACACGAAAAGGAAAAACTTACTTTTCAATACATTATCTTATGACACTTGAGAGTCGTTGGGAAAAATAAATGTTGTATCTCAGTCTATTAAATAATTAATTCCAAGTTTATTATACATCTACATGTTAGGGATTTTAGCGGATCATTAACAGACTATCTTCATGATTTCAGATCTGGGGAAAAAATATTTAATAGGACTCATAAAGCCATAACCACAAAGAAAAAGTAAATCAACTGGATTTTGTTAATATTTAGAACTTTATGTATCATGTACAGAAATCATAAGGAAAATAACATATGTGTAAGACAAAACTGGCAAGAAAAAAATGCAGAAAATATTTTTAAATGCCAACAGCAACAACAAAAAAAAAGTAAAGACAAAACCACCATAGAAATAGGGACAGTAGAGGGCCCAGTTATGATGGTGCAGGCAGTAGGATGCCACTGTGTGATAGTGGAGTCATTTGGGAGGCTGGTGTTCAAATTCCAGCTTGACCTGAACACATTCGGTACACCCACATGCACCTGGAATCCCGGCTGGCTAACAGGCTAGTGGAAGGATTGCAAAAGGAGAAGACCCTGTCAAAGAATCTGATTCCTGAAACCCCATCTCTCTCTCTCTACACACACACACACATGCATGCACACACACACACACACACACACAAATAAATTTAAATGTAAATACTTTTTTTAAAAAAGAGAGAAACAAAGAGACATGGGCAAAAGATTTGAGCAGGTACACCATAAGACACATTATCCAAATGGTCAAAAAACATCTGAAAAAAATGATCATCTGAAAAAAATGGTCATCTTCATCAGATGTTTAGGGTATGCAAAATAAAGCCAAAATGAGTTACCACAAATCACCAACCATATTTGTTACAATTAAATAATGTATTACAACACATTGCTGGTACTACCACTTTAGAAAACATGTTGACGTTGGGTACTAAAATCAAAATAATTCATTCTACATGACTACTACTTCCACTCTTAGGTATACATGTTGCAGAAGCCAGTGCACATTTGCATGAGAATATTCTTAGAAGCATTCATTATAATCACTGAAAATAGGAACTAACTTAAATATCTGTAATTTTTGGAATGTATAAATCATTTCACACACTAAAATACAGTAGACCAACAGAAAAAAGCACTATATTTACATATAATACACAAATGCAGCTTTTTTTAAATTATTTTTTATTTAACTTTATTTATTTATTTACTTACTTTAATTTGTCCAGAGAGGGAGAGAGGGAGAGAAAGAGAGAGAGAGAGAGAGAGAGAAAGCAAGCCGCCAAGTCCAGGACTCGAACTACAGTCGGCCATGTGGGAGTCCAGTGCCCTTAACCACCACGCCACCTGCTGGCCCCACACAAATGAATCTTATAACCATCATACTGAAAACAACATACCATTATGAAAGAATAGACTCAAAAGAAGAGACACATGGAACTTTCTGATTTTTTTTTTGAGAGTTTTTTTTTTTTCACTATAGGGCACGTGCACTCGCCAGACAGACAGAGAGAGACATAGAGACAGAAAGCGAGAAATCACCCCCCAGGGGGGATGGTCACGCCGCAATCCCTTCTCCTCCATTCTCCTCTCGGGATCTTGGGCACGCACGCACACGCGCCCGGCGTGAGTTTTAAGCCACCGGGTCTGGGACGCGAACTGTGGTCGACTACGTGGGAGTCCAGCGACATAGCCATTACACTAATTGCTGGTTCCCTATTCTTTGATCCAATAGTTACTCAGGAGTTAATTTTGCTGTAATTTACTAAACTATATATCTACTTTCTGTATTTTTTCATTGGGTGGTTATGTTTCACTATTTTTTAAAGAATTATTTATTTAGTTAGTTCCATTTGTTATTGTTAGTTTTTTTTATTTGACCACCATAGATAGAGCAAGAGAGAGAGAGAGAGAAAGGGAAAGCAAGAAAGCAAGCCACCAGGTCCAGGACTTGAACCATGGTTGGCCATGTGGGAATCCAGCGCCCTTATCTACCACACCACCTGCTGGCCCCATGTTTCATTATTTTTAAAAGTAGAATTAAATATAAATAAAATTTTGAATTTATTTTATTGATTCATTCTTAAATATGTTGGGATTAAACGTGGCAAATGAATCAGGATGCAGAAGATACATAACACGCCAGAGAGCTGACTCCATTTGGGACGACTTCCTAGAGTTTTAGTATGTATCTCAGAGAGGGGAGGAAAGAGAAAAAAGGTCGTAAGGTATCGAGGGCTCCAGAGAGAGTGAACAGATTTACATGCCAAGGACTTACAGCACACGTGAGTATATCATAATGTGACATCTGAATGTACATAAATTTTAAAAAGTATAAAATAAAAATCTTCAAACGTATTAATTACTTTAGTAGATACAAATTTGTTCTTTAGAAAAGTTTGAAAAGTATTGCTGTATTTAATGGGACATCATTAAAATGCAATCATCAGGTATGTGACATGTTTAAATTTGCATTTTAGATAATCACTCTGGCAATAAAATAAATGATTATAAAGAAGCAAAACATGGCCAGCCTGTGGCATGGAAGTTAAAGCAGCTGCATCCCACCAGGCAAACTGCATGGTTTGAGTCCCGGACCCAGCAGCTTGAAAAATCGCAATGGGTTCATTTGCTTGTGTGTCCAAAAACTCTGAGAATGTAGAAGGGATTGCAGCATGGTCAACCTGCCTTGAAGAGAGAGATGATTTCTCATTTTCACTCTCTTTATGCCTCTATCTGGTGAGTGCACATGCCTGAGAGCAAAACTAAAAATGAAAAATAAAAGTAAAAGCAAAAACAAAAAGGCCAAACTAAAAGTAAGATTAACAGTTGAAGGATATTGTAGTTTGCTCAATGAGACATAGTAATAGCATAGGAAATTGTGACATAAATGAGAAGATACCACAAGAAATTAGCCAGACTGAGGGGTAGGTAACAGAAGTAAATGAGCAAGTGGGATAGCAGAGTGAAATTAATAAGGGAATATAGGCAGAAGATTTTTTCAGAGAAGATAAATAATGCATAGAGGTGTAAGGGCAGACAGAAACATTCACATGTCACTTTAAAACAGAAGGTTGGGTGTCATTAGCATTACATAAAACTTAAAGTCTTGATAATAGTGAGAGTGTATAAAATGAGGCTCCAAATCCCAACGATACCCTCTTTTTTTTGTAAACCATACCATGTACTCACTTCCATCACATCATTTACATCTGAGGTCTTCAAAATGAGGAATACATCTCCTGTTAGATACATTGAAACTTCTATAGTGCGTAAATACATTTGAAGAAATCGCTTCAATTCTCAACTGCCATAGACACTCTTCCCTAAAACTGGTGTACGTGAGAAAACCCCTGTGCTCGAGATGCCAGGCTGTTCTCCTTTCTCACCTACTCACCGATTGTCAACTTAACTGCACAAAAGATGGAGATTGTTTTCAGCCACTTTGACTCTTATTGTCATATATCAGGTCTCAAAATGTAACCCAGGAATTAATAAGCTGAATTGTGAACAACTTAACTTTGATTAATTAGAGTCGATTTATCCTCCTTAGGTGGAGATATATTGGTCAGATTTATAATTGCAAATATAATCACTTTTACTCATAAAAAAAAAAAATCATTCAAGGAGTCAGGTGGTAGCACAGCAGTAATATAACTGGGTCCATGGGGAAAAGGTCCTGAGTTTGTGTTCCGGGGCTTCCCTGAGCATGCCAGGCGGTCACCTACATGACCATGGTCCAGGCCAGCTGAGAGGGAGGTGGGTCACTACATGCGACACTGTTGGGTATACCCCTCTCTCTCCCTTTCTCTCTCTTTCCCTTGCTCTCGTAGGATAAATTAATGTATAAACTTTAAAAATATTTCTCAATCAATTTATATGTAATATCCCTTTCTCTGTTCATTTGTCACCTATTTTAAAGTAGTTTGAATGGCACTCAAAACAGATTAGGCATAAGCTTATAAGTTCTTACTTTTACTTAGTGGACAAACTCCAGCTATAAACAGTTTCTAATCTAGTTGGTGGGACGTGATGCAGAGTCCCAGGCGATGCTAGACATCACATGGCAGCAGCATGTGCCCATGTCTGTTCTTATAAAACTCCCTGGAGTCCATCAGGGGGATCCTACGATAGCCTCCTCCAAACCCAAATACCTGCAAAGGTCTCACCTTTCAATATCATAATTATGTTAAGTTTCCACCCTCTCAACTCAGTGAAGATGTCTCACCAAACTTCAACACATGAGTTTCTGGTCCACACAGTCCAATTATAAAGGCAAGGTCTCTGCCCTTGTAAATGTCCATTGTGAGCCCATTCTCACATTGCCAACAGAAATACCTGAGCCAGATGACTTTGAAATGACAGAAATTTATTTACAGACTCATAATTCTGGTGGCAGGAATTCCGAAGACCTAGGCCTACAGTATGGCCAAAAGAGAGAAAAAGGGGTCCTGACTGGTCTCTCTTTCATAACATCCAGCTTTCGGGGACCAGCAGTTAGTGTAATGGTTATGTCGCTGGGCTCCCACGTAGTTGACTGCGGTTTGCGTCCCAGACCCGATGGCTTAAAACTCACACCAGGCACGTGTGCATGCGTGTGTGCCCAAGATCCCGAGAGGGGAATGGAGGAGAAGGGATTGTGGTATTGCCATCCCCCTTGGGGGGGGTGGGGGGTGATTTCTCGCTTTCTGTCTCTCTATCTCTCTCAGTCTGTCTGGCGAGCGCACATGCCCTATAGCAAAAACCTCTCCAAAACAAAACAAAACAAAACATAACATCCAGCTTTCATATGAACTAACCTCTTCTCATGAGAACTCAAACTCTTTGAGTCTCACAAGACCTCATTAGTCTGTTCATGAAATTGTTGTCTCCCAAATGCAATCCCCATGAACCAGCCACCATCCTCTAGGCCTTATCCTGGAACACTGTGAAGGAATTAAATTCCCACTTAATATCTTTATAACACAGTCAATACATGAATTTCTGAGGAACATGTTCAAACCCAGGCTCCACCACCCACATGTCCAAGAGTCAGCCCACAGCATGGCTCTCTCTCAGCTGTTTTCTGGAAGCTGCTATTTAGTCACTTCGGTCCTCCTCACATGGGTCACCAATGCCACTGGGGTCCAAATCTCCAGCTGACCTTTCTGTAGTGCTACATTTTTACTTACCCAAGATTGGCTATTCCCCTCTAACTTGGGTGTTTCCTGTTATGAAGAGGATCTTTTCTGTGTTGCATCTAGCTTTTTCACCTGTTTTATCCAGAGTGTTGGTTTGAATCATCTAAATCGCCAGAATGGAGGCATCTCTTTTTTAGATATATTATTAGTGGATAGAAGTGTGTGTCAAATAGTAATTACATTTTGATCATATTGTATACCTTTTGCAAAGGTGGTCTAACAGATTTATAATATGCCAAAACTGTATCATTTATAATAATATAAACATATAGATGTTAAAATTTAATATATTAGTATAAAATGATCAAGATCCACATTTTAAAATATTATTTTAAGGGGTAGATGAGAAAAGGATTTGAAGGCTAGTGATCTTTTGTCTAAGTATTTGCTTTCACATAGCTTCTATTATTATAAAGTGACTTGAGAACAGGAGTCATGCTCTTCTCTCTCTCACTCTAGTGCAGTACCTTGCACAGAGTAGTCCCTCAATGAATATGTATTAAATTATTAAATTTAAATTTTACTCCAAATTAAACTGAGTCTACACAGAGACATACCAGACTGTAGCTACCACTCTCTTCTACATGCAAGTGTGTAAATGTGCACTTGTTTGTGCATATACGTTTATCCACTGCATCTACGTTTTAAATTACGTCATTAAAAGAAACACTTCAGACAAATCTAATTGAGCAGCGTTTATTTTAGCAAAGAACAATTCACAAATTAGGCAGCCCCCACAACTAGTTCTGATGAACTTCAAGATGCTGTGTGGTTGAAGAGCATTCTTGGGTGAATGACACACAGAAAACGGAAGTGAGAGAAAGAAACAGCTACACTGATTACAGTTTGAACGGAATTTAAACAGCAGACTATTTATGACTGGCTGAAACAGGGCCACTGTGACTCAGCTAGTCGTTAAGCAGACTCCTGAGTTAGATTGTGATTTGTTCACAAGAATCGTGTTGCGGTACAGAGGCCTTCTCAGGCCGGTGTAGCTTGTTTTAACAACATTGTGTTATGATTGCCATGAGTGACTGGTTAACAATGAGAACAACATAACGACTTCCATTAGATCTAGACATATTCCTCCTTTCTAATCAATTCAACAGTGTTTAAGTGACATTAAGACCCAGGTTCCATCTGTTTTTATTGAAAGACTGCTTAATGTACTCTGATTTGCATGCCATTTTAAATAGTAACTTTCAAAAACTCAACACAGATTGAACAAATTAAAGACATGTAGACAATGTGGCTTTTGCCATTTTATGACATTTTAAGGTTTAAAATTTTCTGTGAATAAAATTTGCCAAGGCAAATGAATGTCTGAAATTTGAATAATTTAAAATATGACTTTATTTTATGGTATATACTAGGGAATATTTTTAATTCTTTTTCAGTTCTTTCATCAAAATAACCTTTAGACTATGTTGTGTTCATATTATTCCTGTGTGTCAGATCTAATGTCAGAAATTTACCTCGTTCAGTGAATTCATGCCTATAAAATATGATATTAAAGAGTCAAGCACTAGCTATTATTGGGGCAGAATGTTAAGAACTCGGCCATGAGAGAGAGATTACTAAGAAATGGTGTATAAGGAAAACTATGGTCCACTCTGGGAAAAGTAAGATCAACCACATGGTTCAGAGTAAACTCAGACTAAAACTAAAATTAGTGAGAATTAGGATGGATGGATGGAGTGAAGGAAATTGTGGAAGTTGGTGAATGTCAGAGACAAGAAAACTTCTTAATAAAGGGCCTGAGAATAAATATTTTAGGTTTTTCAGACTACATAATCTTGGTCATAGCTACTGGACCCTGTCACTCTAGTGGGCAAGCAGCCACAGATGATAGAGAAAAGAATGGGTGTGGCTGTGTTCCAGTAATGCCTTTTACAGAAGTGAGCTGGTCATTCACCAACCTCTATTTTAGAGAGTCTGAAGCCCCTCCAGCCATGACTAGCAGGTTGCTTAGAGACTTCAGGCTGCTTCTAAGGCCAAAAGAGAGAGAAATGAAGAGTTGTGTTTTTCTGTGGCATTTTTGCTGCATTTGTTGCTACTCCCGGGTCCTCACAGCCCAACCAAGTCTCTCATGGCCTTGGAACTCTGCAGAGGCCACAGCAGGGCCCTGCTTTGGAAATAGCAGGTTAGAGTTCTCACTTTCATTCATTGTTCCTCAAACCACATAGTGGCAGGGGACCAAGGCTAGAGGGGCTTCCAACCTCAGGTACATATTCTTCCAGAACTAAACCTGTCTCAACAGATCTTACCTCCTATTGCTTTGGACTGAAGTCACCAAACCAGAAACTCTTTTCCTTTTGGTGAATTCCTTCTAGGGGTCTTTTGTCTCCTCCTGCCAGGAGATCTCTTGTCTAGAGTCACCCTAGGTCACTTTGAGAGCCTTCTGTGATTTTTATTCAGTAAAATATAAGTCAGAATCTGGGTTTGAAAAGAGAGAAGCATCTTCCTTGGACAGAAAAGTTACGTGATATCTTTCCCCAGGGTGGGTGAGTCCTAGTCAATTTACAATTGCTTATGTTAACTATTTTTTGGTAGTAATTACTTAATTTTATACATTTTTAAAAATTTGTCTAGAGAGAAACTGGGGTCGGGGGGACTGAGAAAGCCAGCTGCCAGTTCCAGGACTCAAACCATGCTTAGCCATGTGGAAGTCCAGCACCTTAACTACCACACCACCTGCTGGCATCTGTATCAACTCCTTTTAAAGGAAATATCTATCTTCTCTCTTTGCCAATGGAATGAATTTGCAGTTCACCTGAAAATCATGCATTTCATTGATAAAATTTAGCTGTGTTTAGAAGCTCTTACTCAAATATGAAATCATTTTTCTTGGGATACAAGAAGACCTTTCAGAAAAGGCTAGATATTTTATCTTGAATAGAAGCTCAATTTTTCAGAATGAGAGTTAAGCCAACTCTTCGTATCTTGATTATTTTGCCTTGCCAGACTCCACTTGTGATTATTCTGGCATCACCTTACAAGTGCTGGCCCATCACACAACTTGCACGATTCATGGACTGATTTGTTAGCTGCACTTAACCCCAGTGACACAGGTTGGGTGTGTCTGCAAGTAGTGGAGCTCCTAATCACTGCCCGGAGTGATGATGGACATCCTTGTCTTCTCTTCTGCCTGCAGGTTGTGGGTGGCAGCAAACACAGTGGTGAGTAACTTGTGCTAAGGCTTAATGTAGCCTACTGTGATACATTTCAGGACGATGGTGTGGTAGGATTGTAGCTGGAAATCAGACACTGACTGTTAACATCTCATACTTCACTCCCACAGAAAATCTCCTGGAACATCTTTCGTATCATTCCTTATTTTTTGTTCTTCAGGGAGTGTATGCTATATAGAGATATTTGCTTGTAAGAGACAGGAGCTCAAAGAAAGTAACTCGGGCAAAAATGACTGGGGAGGAGGTGATAATGACTCCTGTAGAGGAACCTCAGAAAGGGTTTTGCTGAAGCTCTCTCCATATGGGTAATTGCATCCAAGGAGTGAAATCTCTCAGGAACTTCTACATCTCTCATCTTGTCTTCTCTATTTATGCCAGTTTCATTCTCTTACTACTGTAAGATTTTCTTGACTTGGCAGAGGAAACATGGCATGGGCAGCTTGGGACTTATACTGTTTGGCTGTCTAAACACAAAGGGCACTCTTCCCTCCTGGCTAATTAGAAAACTTTTAGACTCCTACTGGTTGCATGACAGTCCTTGACAAATCTCCATGGCCAGAACAATAAGACCATCCATAATATGCTTGATTCAGTTGAGTACTCATCCTAGGATTAGTAATTAACCTGCTAGAATCACACAGAAAATGCTCCCATGTCCCTGGAGCACATGCTAGATTAAATTTGGAGGGGATTTTTCTATCACCAAAGAAGAGGTAAATGCAAACCCAAGCAGCAGATAATTCCTATATCTGGAATCTATCAAGATAAATATTTTATCAAAGACTATTATATTGAATTAGAAGTTGGTAACATAGAATTCCATGTTATTGTTGAGTCAAAGAGTCTGAGAGTTCTAGAGTTTACATGAGCCCCGTCTTCACTTTTGGAGAGACACTACTGGACATTCTCTTCCATTTGTTACTTCACACTGGGGTAAAATCAAATTTCTGTTGTTTTTATATCAGAATAAAGTTCAGCATAAATATGACTATTTTTCCAATGTCAATGAACAAGTCTATATCAAAAAAGTAACTAAAGGGATAACAATTATTTTAAATGTATAACTTTGATGTATTTTATACATTACTATGAAATTGAAGTACACTATAATTCCTAGCATACTGCACAAACGAAAATGGTATGTACATCAGCAACAGTTCAGAAGTCCCAGCCCACGGAGTAGTTCAACAGTGAATAGGCCTGCTAGGAAGAAATATGCAAGAGGTATGTATGCACAAAGGTACACAGAGAAAAAGGTGGACCACATGTAGATTATATTGTAGAAGCATTTGGAGCTGTCATAGCTCAGAAACAAGCATAGAAAACTTCATAGAGGAAGTAAATCTTTAGTAGAATTTGGGATGCAATATTTAAGAGAAGACATGGGTAGCTAGACACTGGAAAGAGAAGGAAGCAGGATATGGATTTGCTTCATTAAGCACATATCCCAGCATTTTCAGAGAGATGTAAGACATTTTCACACTGAACTAATAACACAAACTCTATGCAATCAAAGGATGATTACTGAAGGATTAGAAGAACGGGAGTCAGTCACTTTGAGCTAATTAAAATAGGTTCTCATTTGTGTGTATCAGACTCTTTTCACACTTCTTCTGAGAACTGACAGTGTTCTTGGGTCCAGAAGATGGTGTAATGGTTACAACACTACTCCCACATGGTCAACCACAGTCTGAGTCCTGAACCCAGCAACTTAAAACTCAGGACAGGTGTGTGTGTGCTTATGTGTCCCAAAATCCCATGAGGAGAATGAAGGAGAAGGAATTGAGGTGAGGCCATCCTCTCTGATGGTGTGTGTATGTGTGTGTGTGGGGGTGATTTCTCCGTTTCTGTCTTTCTGGCAAACACATGTGCCCTATAGCAAAAATATCTCTAAAAAATCAAAACAAAGACAAAAAAACAACAGCAGAGTTGACAGTGTTCTTAAAGTGCTGGAAGAGAGGATAGAAGAAAGAGAAAAAACTCATTCCAACAGAATCAGAATAGCAAAATCTTCAATTAAGCATTCCTTGTCCTTTCAGAATCTTCATGTTGTTCTGGTGCAATATTGACCACTTTAAGGGGAAAAGTAGAAAGTATGGAATTTATTTATTCCATAAAGATTCACTGACCTCTTGACATATAAAAAATACTATACTTAATGTTCAAAAGGAAATAAGATGAATTAGGCATGGCTCATAATTCTCAGGAGAAAAGTATCTTTGAACAATCAAGGTAGGCTATAACGTGATATAAAATGTGTCCAAAGACAGCCCTAAAGAATCTCAGAGGTGAGAAAGATTGGGGAAATTTCATAAAATGGATACTTTTGATTTGAAACTTGAAGAATGGTCAAAGAAAGAGCACACTCAAAGGCTTTGATGCAAGGGGACATGGTTTACACAATACCATGTAGCCTAGGATGCCTGGAGTTAGAGTCTGCACAGGGAAGAATGGGAAGTAAGATGTAAACAATGGTGGACACCAGAACTTCCATGCCAGGCAATGGAGAACCATCAAGTGCCTTTGAGCAAAGGAGTGGCGTGATAAAAATTGTGCTTTGGCAGACTTTCCATGGTGCAAAATTATAGACTTGATTAGGAAAGGAAATTGAAGTCAGGGAAATTATCCATCCTAAAGACTATTACAATAGCTAGGTTGTCAAAATAAGGACCACTGGTGTTCAGAGAGATCACTGAGAACTGTAGTAACAAGTATAAAATTGAGAAACATGAAACATAAACATGTTTTAGGAGAAGAAACAGAAATGAGTGTTTGGTAGGGCAGGACTTAGGTGGCTTTTCTTAGGAAGAGTCAGTGGCCACCATAGACTTTAGCAGGAAATCAGATAGTAATTGATGCCAATGAAAATAGGAAAGAGAAAAATATAAAAGAACAAAAGTTAATTGGAAATTTGAAGAATGTGGAGATTATAAGGGACAGAAGGCATGAATAAATCAGACAATGACAAGATTTTTAAACTGGGTGTTTGGGACCATCTTACACTTTAATTAGTTGCTACTCATTACCTGCCAGTCAGACAGGGGAAAGCTATTTGCATAATGTGATACTACAGAACAAACAGCCACTTAATGTGCATGTATTTTTTAATCCTCTCACACATAAAGCTATGTATTAATAAAGTACATCATAGTAAACCAGGAGAAATTGAGGGTAGCTATACAGAAATGGATAGAAAAAAATGATTACATTTTATAGTGTATAAGCATGAAAACAAGTCAAGTTTCAATCTATTTTCAAATGAGAAACTTAAGCTACTGTCCATGAATATGGTTTTAGGTAAAAGCTGGCTATATACCTTTTCTAATCAGAATTTTTCATTTTGGTCTCTTTAAATTCTTGATAGTCACAATTGAGGAGAAACTTTGTCCATACAAGTAAATGTAAAAAATCTGGCACCACTGCTTTCACAGTCATTAAAAATATAACAACCTCAGAAATTACATTAAAACATGAAAAACTCTGCTTTCATTAACAGTAGCAACATTTAAATTTGGACTTTATAAAATCCAATTAAATATTTTTATATCAAATGTTTTAAAATAAAAATGATGCTCTATTTGAGAATGTGCATGCATTTTTAGAGCAGTTGCTATGTAGGTAGCTTAGATGCAGTTTACAAGATACGTTGTTGCACAAGAACAGAAAATAAGACACTTCCTTTAGCTACACCCATGAGAAGCACTGCTGGGACTTGTCACTCTCCCCCAACCAGCAACAGACTGTACTGAGGGCTAGACCTTGAATCTCCACCCCACCACTTGATATAAGGAGGAATGCATGCTTTCTTTACAGCTGTTTTGGTGTGGGAGTGGTGCTGTTCATCATGAAAATTCAAGATATTGGGCCAGCCATGGCATGGTGTTTGAGGCAGCTGGAACCCACGGGGCCAACTTTGTGGTTTGAGGGCTGAACCAGTATCTTGAGAACATGCCAGGCTCATCAGTGTGTGTGTGCAAATTCCAAAGCTAGAAATGAAGGAGAAGGGGTTGTTGTGTGGCTGTCTCCCACGGGGAATGACTTCTCACTTTCTCTCTCTTCTC
The DNA here is from genome assembly GCF_000334495.1 of Tupaia belangeri chinensis. Classification (NCBI taxonomy): domain Eukaryota; kingdom Metazoa; phylum Chordata; class Mammalia; order Scandentia; family Tupaiidae; genus Tupaia; species Tupaia belangeri. The sequence goes on from NW_006206544.1 coordinate 3,870,480, forward strand.
CTCGCCCCTTTTCTCTTTCTATTTGGTGAATGCACATGCCCTCTCCCTGTTGTTATACCTTTCAATCTTTCAGTTCATGCACTGAATGCAGACATTTGGTATATACTGAATGGGGACATACAAAGCCTGTCTTTCACAGTTTGGTTTGCTTCATTTAGCATTAAGTCTTCCATACTCGTCCACTTCATATCAAATGTTATGATCTCACTGCTTTTAACAGCTGAGTAGTATAGAGATGGAGGGAATAGGAGTTAGATAATAGGGGGAGGGAGGGAGGAGAACAGGGAAAAGGCACACAATACATTTAATTGACACAAAACGAAAAGTTATTGGCTGATGATCATGTGTATGGTAAGGTCTTTGGTAGGCACTGTACTCATTGCTGGGAAAAATAGTGTTGTATCCTGTAAAAATCACTGCACTGTGACTACTGTAAATAAGAAGAAGGAATGATAGGTTCTGGAAAAACACAAATAATACATGCCTAGTGGCCCTTGGGCAGTAACATATTCTGAAGTTGATTATCCAGGTGATATGTCCAGTGGGTTGGCAGTAGAGAGGCTCCTTTGAGGCCACAGTTGATCTACTTGGGGTGGAATAGCAAATTCTAATGTTGCTCCTCTGCTCCCCTGGCTTGCAGCCCTCAAAGCATGCTATCTGTTGCTGCTCCATCTCAACCAAAATTCTCACAACCAGGATCAACTTGAACAAAGGCTTTGCACAGACCCCACTAAAACCCCTGAGTGGATCAATATCTTGAAGGACAGTTGTAACCCATCACCTTATATGCCAATGCACACTCATATCAAAATTCTGCAAGCCAACTTTTTTGGTTCCCTGTGCCAACACTATGGATTTCTTGGGAGAATCACTGACCTGCAAAGACGTATTTCTGTAAGGTGGGGCTCAGTAGAACTATGTAAATCAGCTTCTACCATGCCCTGTTGGGTAATCACAGGAGACCACAGTGAGAAAAGCCATCAAGAATAAGAAAATGGAAAATTCTATTTTTTAAAAATCTGTTGAAGAAATGGCTATTAGGTAAATTTGGTGTTAGAATAAAAAACAAACATCTGAAACTAATCCTTTAAGTGACTATCTTGTTATCTCTTAGTTTTGTGTGCCTGGTTGGTTGCAGGCACAAGAAAATGGGCTCTTGGTAAATTATTGAGAGAGAAGAGAAGAAGAAAGAGAAAAAGGGAGGGGAGGGGAGGGGAGAGGAGGGAAGAGAAGAGAAGAGAATTTATTTGGAAGGATACGAGAGTGTGCAAAGAATCAAAAGAAGACAAACCAGATTTCTGAAAGAAAAGGTAAGAAGGACAGTTTGGAGAATCCAAAGATCCACATTAACTATCATTCTCTTTGCTCATCATGAATCAATATGAAGAAGTTTCTTATCCATAAAGGCTCTTTCCATAGCTGAAAGTCCTGGAGAATAGATCCAGTTGTTTCCATTTGGGTTACTATCCCACCGCTTGGTCTAGGGAGGGCCAAATACCATCATTTAGAGTCCCATCTTTGATTACAAGAATGGAACAATTTATCATGAATATTCAAGAAGCCATCATGAGAAGAAAGATCTCAGCTGAACATAAACACCAGAGCTCTATTTCAGTCACGTAAACCCTACATTTTTTGACATGGGACACGAGTCCTTGAGTTAACATGTCCTTATCCACAGTCACATAATTAGTCAATGACAAGGTCCGAGCTAGATCATCACTTTCCCATCTTGCAGAACTTCCTCATTTCAGTACTTTTCTTACTTCACATGTCTCCGTATTCAGTTATGTCTCTGCCTTTTGGAAAGAAACAATAAAATCTTACATTGCTTCCTCTGTGGAGTGGGCTGATATCTGGAAAATACTAATTTAAATACAGGTTTGTTTTTTTGTTTTGTTTTGCTTTGTTTTATGACCTTAAAGATAAATATAATGCAAATACCCAAAGAGTGAATAGTTGCCAAGAAACTGCAAAGTAGTTTGTATGCAGCTGTGGGCACATAAAACCAATACATAGGAAAACTACTTCTTTCTTATCTGAGGAGTCTGACAGTTTTAACAAGGATGTCAAATGCATTTTCAGGCATACTTTTTTCCAGATTATTTGTGCTATGAAGTGCTCTGTCTTGTGAAATGTCAGAGTTCTGTTTTTCCAGAGGGTGCCATTTTTCATTTGAATGCACTGTAACGGAAATTCCGTTGAAAATGTTCAAGTTTCTGCAAGGTACACATCATTGTTTTCAATGCCACTATTACCCTGTGGAGCTGCAGCTAGCATGCTGAAGGAGTATTCAGCATGAAAATTCCATCATTGGCTCAAGTATAAGTGTACATGGTGAAGATGAGATGGCATCTACTTTTTTTAGTTTAGAAACATTCTGTACTAACTAAACGTTTTAAGTGGATTGAATTCAACTTCTTTCAAGGCCTTCCTTGGACATTATACTTCAGAACTTGCTGACAGTAATCACAGCCACACCCCGTTTCATTACTAGTGTGTATCACAAGATGCAATTGGATGTTTGTGAAGAGATTGTTGCCCCCTGAAGATCATAGAGTTTGGAGCAACCTATTGGGTTCAAAAATCTCAGTCCCACTAATTTCATTTGTTGTCCTTGCATACATTAATAACCTCTCTTAGTCTCACTTTCATTAACTGTAAAATGTGATCATAATGGTAAAGAAGAAAGAGCCTGTGATAATTAAATAAGATGTATAAAGTGTCTTCAACAGTGTCCAGTCCATATATGAGCATCACGCAACCGTTTTCTACAAGTATGACTGATGTGTTGTCTACCACTTGCATTTGCCTAGGAATTCCGTAGAAAGGAACCATATCTATTCTTTTCTCCAGAGGGGATATAGTGAGAAAAGTGCTTCTCATGTAGCAGGGGCCAATAAATATGTGTAGGTGGAAAGAACGGGCAGATGAATGGATGGATCAGTTCTACAGTTCTCCAAGTGCATTCACATGGATGCTACCGAATATTGCTGTTATAGGAGTCAATGCTTTTCTCATTTTACCTACTAGAAAACGGGAGCTTGCAGATAGCATATGAGTTGCTCAAGAACAGAGTTCAGACATTACAAATCCTGGGCTTGACCTCAGGTCTTCTGATTCCAAATCTCATGCTCTCTGATTCAACCTTGTTTTTCATCTCTAAGTCCTGGCTACAGGATTTTGTTTATAAAATAAGATCATTTGCCCTGTTTACATCTCTGAATTATTTTGAACATCAAAAGTGGAAGTTGAAAACAAGTTAAGCTATTATTCCAATATAGGATACTATGAGAGTACTTCAAAAAGTTGCTGAAAAAATGGAATTGGGAACCAGCAGTTAGCGTAATGGCTATGTCGCTGGACTCCCACGTAGTCGACGGTGGTTCGCGTCCCGGACCTGGTGGCTTAAAACTCACGCCGGGCACATGTACGTGCATGCCCAAGATCCCAAGAGGAGAATGGAGAAGAAGGGATTGTGTTGCGGCGGACCATCCCCCCTGGGGGGTGATCTGGGGGGTGATTTCTCGCTTTCTGTCTCTGTCTCTGTCTGTCTGGTGAGTGCACGTGCCCTATAGCGAAAACCTCTCCAAAAAAAAAAAAAGAAAATGGAATTAAAGTAGTTTATTTTGATGCAAACAAAAGTCACAATTTTTGAATAGTTTCCCTATAATACATATTTCCATGAACCTTTTAAGACATTCTCATATTATTGTGCTTAGGTTAGTACTTAAGAGAATGTATAAAGTAGCTTGATTGTTTGGGAAATTATATAAATAAGAAAAAATAATGTGGGGACCAGCAGTTGGCATAATGGCTATGTCACTGGACTCCCATGTAGTCAACTGTGGTTCAAGTCCTGGACCCGGTGTCTTGATCTCACGCCAGGTGTGTGTGCGTGTGTGCCCAAGATCTCAAGAGGATAATGGAGGAGAAGGGATGGCAGCATGGCCATCCACCCTGGCGGTGGTGATTTCTCGCTTTCTGTCTCTCTGTCTCTCTCTGTCTCTCTCTGGCAAGTGCACATGCCCATAAAAAAAAAAAAAAAAAAAAAAAAAAAGCACAACAACAAAAAAAACCTCTCCAACAAAAAGAAAAAATAATGTTTCAGGATAATAAATTCTAAATTAAGTAAATTCTAAATTAAGTTAGAAGTTTTCAACTTATGTTAGTTTTTTTTTTTCCTTTAACAGGAATTTTTAATTTTGTTAAGTTAACAAGAAGGTGGAAAATATAATTCCGACTCCCACATGCATAACACAGTTGCTTTGGTAGAATGAGAAATGTAGTTACTTACTAATAGTTAACAAACAGAGCCAGCCAACTATTACTAAACATGTAAGATGTGAAAGAAACTATGCTACATGATTATATATACATAATTTAATCTAACTGACCCATTCATTTCTTCAGTGTGCACTGACCTCTTACTCTTTGTCAGGCATAGTCCTAGTAATGATCCATTCATTTCTTCAAGGTGCACTGACCTTTTACTCTTTGTCAGGCATGGTTCCAGTTACTAGTTATATAATGAAAAGGTGCTTGACTTTGTGAAGTTTACATTCTAGTGGGTGAGGTAGGTACTGAAAAAAATTACAATGGAAATACAAGATACACTACCCAGTAGTGATAATTCAATGAAGAAAAATAAAGTAGCATTAAGAGAAAGGGAGGTGTGGGACTATGAATGTCACTCAGTGTTGCATCAAGGAAATGTCCCTGAAGAGATGTGTTAATCCCTCACTCATGAGGAATTAAGCCATGCAATGCTGACAAAAGAGTCCCTGGACTAAGAAATGATAAGTGCAAATATCCTGAGGCAGTGCAAAGTTAGCCTGAGGTAGGCAGACCATTGAGCCCCAGAGCCCTGTGAATGAGGTGTGAGAACCAGGCAGGGCCATGTGGCAGAGCTTCAGGAAAGCATGGGGAGTTCGGACTTTCTGCAGAATGTGGACGACTGCTCTTGGAGGGCTTGGGTAGTGGAATGGCCCAACTAGATTGACTTTCTAGAAGATCATTCTGACTACTGTGTAGGGGATGATTCATAGGTTGCAGAGTGGCAATGGCAGAATCTGGTAGAACAGCTAGGAGGCTACTGTGCCAGTCCAAGCAAGAGATAGTTGTGGGCAGTAAAGTCAGTTTGGGAAGATAACATAGTTCTTTTCTGATTACTCCCATGTCTTGGATGAGATAAGAATGGACATCTCCAGTTGAAAAACAGATGATTTGAGAAGTGAGAATATGTGAATGGGAAGGTAACCAGGCTATGGAAAAATGCTAGGATTGTGGGGTAGTGAGACCTATGGAGTTTGCGGTCATGAGTCTAATATCAAGATCACGTGTTTGTGGGTTTTTTCTTCAGCTCCTTTCAATGTTCTGGTAAAGGTAGAGAATTGGTTTTAGTTGGAGCTGGGATTTTCCCTGGTGAGAGTGGTGAAATTGAGAGAGGAACAGGTGCAGATGTACTGCTGCACTCTGGAACCCAAGCTTGGCAGGAAAAAGTGGAGGCATGAGGAGCAGAGGCATGAAAGGTGAACATCAGTGGATGCAATGATACCCATGCAGCCAGAGACCTATTGCAGGAGCTATTAAGAAGTGAGCTGAAAAGTGGGCAGAGTCAGATCTCACACGCTGGCAATGGACCTTGGAGATATTAGAAATGGCTTGGGGCATCAGATCATGGACCTAGGTTATCTTTATTAGTATAATACAGATAATAATACAGATATAATACAGATGTAATAGAGATGGGAGGGTTATAAAGATTGGCAGGTACAGTGAGTCCATGTACAGTGATCCATTGCATCCAGAAGACATTTTTAAGCAAGGGGTTTATTAAAGCAGATAGAAAAAAGATGTACTTTATAGGTTTAGGGAAATCCAGTGATTGTTTTGAGCTTGCCTTTCTCCTCTGTGTCACTTGATACTTCTGGTTTGCAAAACTAATCACCAACATGAGGCAGGCCACCTACCCTGTCAACGAGGTGAATGACATGATTCTTTCCACAGTTATGACTGTAGCGCGGATGTTGTCCTGGGGCGTGATGGTGGGATTGGGACATATCATGGCCGTCGGGCGCAGTGAAGATGCCTGTTTCCCTCCGGTTCTCACACCTGCCTGTTCTATGCAGGAAACCCTCACCATTCCCAATGAGTTTAATCAGTGTCTATCGGAGATTATTTCGATGTTGCAGGAAGCAGACAGGCTCCTCAGGAGGGGATGCCACTCCCAGGTGGCAGCCAGCTTTCGGTGAATTCCCACCAGAGGCCTACTTTCCAGCGTGGGGTCCAGGTTTTCCATCCACGCGGGTGGAGGTGGGATTCTCCCTGCGGATCTGTGTTCTGGGGCTGCGCTTCTGCTCTCCAGCAATCATAAAGTTAGCATTCCTGGAAATGACCCAGGCGGCTTCCCAAGAGGGCAGGAGGTTCTAGCTCCCGAGCCTTGCTACTGCGGAAACCAGGGGGACGTCCCCCTTTTCCGATTCTTGACGTCAAGATCCGACAGCCGAGGAGCCTCGTACTGGCGGTGGAGAGCAGAGGGAGGGTGACCAGGAGGGGAAGCCATTGCAGCAACAGCTTGGAGGAGGGAGCTAAAACGCCTCTCGCCAGCAAAACCGAACCGGGAGCCAGAGTAGCGAGAAAGACCTGCCGGCTCAGGGAACTGCTGGGTTGCTGCAAAGAGGGGCGGGAAGAAGGTGGGGGCGCTGCATGCAGCGCGCTGGCTCCAGCGGTGCCCGCGGGGAATGTGACATCAGCAGCGCCGGGCGCTTGCGGCTGGAGGAGGCAGCTCGCCTCGCCTGTGCTGTGCACACCTCGCCCGGGGGAGGACGCAGACCCGGGCAGGCGGCCGGGATGTCGGCGAAAGAGAGGCCAAAGGGCAAAGTGATCAAGGACAGCGTCACCCTCTTGCCCTGCTTTTATTTCGTCGAGGTGAGTTGGCCCAGCGCCTCGGCATAATGCAGATCCCCTCCGCTGCTCCCGAGCAAATTCGGGTTCTGGACAGTGTTGAAGGTAGGCGCGGAAGCCCAACCTGGGTGCGCGCCGCTGCCCCCAAATGCCCAAAGCTGCCTCTTTTTCATGGGAGCTCCCCGGAGTGTGTCTGTGACTACTGCCAGCCCTGGGTGATACCACTAGAGGTGTCACTGCTGGGTGGCCTTCAGGGAAGGGATACCTGTGTGAGTGAATGTGGGTTTAGTTCCCCGGCCCTCCTGCTGTGCCTGTGTGCACCATGTCCCTCAGTGCCCCGGAAGGGCCATGATGCCCACATTTCGCGATTTGTGTATTCAGTCTGAGTACGTTTCCAGAACTCTGTGAGTTTTTACTGAGAATTCAAGTACACTCAGCTACGCCTAGGTATATTAGGGCTGGAGGTGTTTACACTGTACTGGGATTATTGATTGTTTTTATTAACCCTTCTATCTCCCACCACCCGAAAACAAACCTGCCCCCATTGTAATTAATATGGTGCTCACATCTCCTTCTAAAATTGGGTCTGCATCTCTAGGAGTCTATCATCAATCTACTGGTCTTTTTTCATAGTTAAAGAAAATTATCTGTATGTGTGTAATCACAGACGTACATTCATCAATACATATTTTAAAATCATGACATCATCTGATTTTTACATGATTTGTTTCTGTGGATTTATTCTGAACTAAGCAGTATTACAGATGAGCAATTAACATGCAGATGTAGTCATAATGAACCTCTAACTTACCAACATGCAGTATTTGTGGGAGGAACCATTTATGGGAGGGTTATAAAGATTGACAGGTACAGTGATTCCATGTACAGTGATCCATTGCATCCGGAAGACATTTTTAAGCAAGGGGTTTATTAGATCAGAGGTAGAAAAAAAGATGTATTCTATGGGTTTAGGGAAATTGAGTGGTTTTAGATATAAAACCATGTTTTATGTATTGCAGCCTGAGTTGCAAAGAGAATTATGACTGTTGTTGAATTATAAACATCCTTCCTTAGCCATCTTTTCAGCCAAATATGGAGGTTCAGCACTTTCGAGTACAAATAGTAGATTCTGTACTTGATGACTGGGAGGCATATCTGTGTTGAGATACAGTCACTGCCTTGAAACTTGGAGAAAGGGACATTGGCAGACTACTCTTATAGGTAACAGTGTATTTAGAAGTTTCCTTCTGGAGCCATAAATTCTAATAATTATTTCAATTTTAAGAAAGATGTATGTGACTTGCCTAAGTCTCAGAGAAATAATGAATACTCCTTCATCCCTCACCCAAAAAAGAAGGAAAACCATGTCCTGCTTATTGAAAAGCACTGACTCATTCATTGACCTTCCTCTTTTCACAAGGGATTTCTGAGACCATAGTTTAGGTTATTTTTGTTGAAAGATAGTAAAGTGCTTTTCTCTATCTGGGCAGCAGAAGATTCCTTGATGAAAAGACAGAAAGTAGAAAGATGGGATACCTGTCTTCGTGTTCAATCCATCAGGCCACTTGTTGCATTGCTAATCCATGTGGGCTTGGACTAAAGCACTTTTACCCGTGCCTAGATCTATTATATTTGTCTAGATTTCTAATAAAAATCAGATTCTTCTAGAAAGAGATTTCTTCTGACACCTGGAGCTAACTACATGTGGATTGCAGCTGTATAGTTTTACGAAAAATACTTTGGTGAAAGATGATGCAAACCAGAGATTTAAAAATATAACGCAAAATGCATTTGGATTATGTTTCTAGGCACAAATATCTCATAAAGGTACATCTTTCCCATGATTGGAAATAGCCCAAACTCATTGCTTTCACTTTGACCCACCCAGAAACCCTTTATAAAGTCCTTAGTGGGGCAAACTATTCAGTCATCAGAGAAGTCATGAAGTATTTTTTCTTTGTTTTTCTATGCAAAAATGCATCATGACTTTTCCAGCGGCCCAATATATAACAATTACTTGAAGACTATTCATGGCGTTGAATAGCATTGACAACACTATGTTTGGGGGTGGTTAACCGACTTCAAAAGCAGAGCCACAAAACTGCATTGCAGATGATCTCACCAAAGTTAAATAAACAATAAATGAACCACTAAATATTCTCCAGAAAATGGGAGATGGCATTGACACTCCCGTCATTTAAGAGTTTGAATAGATGCACTTGCAAGCTCCTTTGAAATGACTCATTCTAAAGCTGGTGGGAATAAGCTCTACATATCCTTTGCATAATGAGTAAGTGTAACTTGAATTAACATGTCAGTAAAATGCTCTAGAGTAATCCCACTTTGCTTTACAGTATAGTTTTCCAAGATCTTAGTGTTTAAGACAGAAAAAGTGAAACATGAATCTTCCTCCATCACATATCAACCCAAAGCACATTCCATGTCTTCTCTGCTACTTAGGACCATGATTTACGTAATGAAAAGGACTAAAGGCTAAAAGGACCAGCTCTGTGGGAGAAAACAAAGTCTCTGGGTCTCAAGTCAGTGACACTTTGACTTTCTTCAAAGAATACAGGCAGTTTTAAATCACTATCCATGATAGGTACAAGATATGAAGAAATTTTAACTCGGAAAATGAAGGAGAAACTTGCACTCAGACCAGAGGGGCTGAAATCAAGTTAGACTGAATGATGGCATGAAAATGACACCTAAAGCGTAAGAAAAGCTGGGTCTTGCAGGCAGATTGATTCGGTTCAAGCACTCCCTATGCAACACAGTACTTGGAGAATTCTGGTGAACTTGCTTCTCTGTTCCTCAGTTTCTGCATACAAAAACATAAGTTACATAATACAAATACATATGTATCACATATGAGGGCACTTCAGAAAGCTCAGATAAATGGAATTAGCATATTTGTTATAATAAATATAGTATAATTGCAAGTATAATTAAAGATTTATTTTAGTACAAAAACATTTGAAATCCATGTATAGATTTTACATAACATACTTTGTGAACTTTCTGAAGATTCATGGTATAGTAAAAATTGTTATACTTACCTCCTAGAATATAGAATATAAGGTGGAAGCATCAGGTCTTGATATGGTAGGCACTCAAGATTGATTAGCTCTTTCTTCTCTTCTAACTGCTCTTGACTTGAAATGGACTGGTTTACATCAAGGCTGGACTGAAGGGATAAAGTCCTGACAAAGTTCAGATGAGGAGTCCCCATTACTTGGAAGAAATCTTCTTCTCCCCAGTTTCAAGAAGTGGCCTAAGTTCAAAAGGTTTCCTGAAATAGACGTGTGTGAATAGAAATGAATAGAGAGAGTAGAGGGTGTTTTAGTATCATTTATGAAGCGCCTAACATGTACTAACGATAAAGCTAAGTGATCTAAATGCTCCATCTTGTTCAGTCTTCATAGATTCTCTTTAAGAAAGGGGCCATCATTATCTGTGTTTTGAAGAGAAACAAAAACACATAGAAGGTAAGCCAACCTTTTTGGCACTGTAGATCAGTTTCATAGAAGACAGCTTTTCCACAGACTGGGGAGGATCATTTCGGTATGATTTGAACACAGTACATTCATTGTGTATTTTATTTATATTACTATAATATTGTAATATATAATGAGATAATTATATAACTCACCATAATGCAGAATAGTGGGAGCCCTAAGCTGATTTTCCTATGAGCAGATGGTCCCATCTGGGGGCTCCTATGTGAATTCTGATGCTGCCCCTGATTTACAGGACCCCAGCTCTTGCAGTAATGCAAGCAAAGGGGAGTGGCTATGCATACAGATGGAGATTCACTTACTCAGCTACTGTTCCCCTCCCACTGTGTGGACCCAGTTCCTAAAGGTCATAGACAGGTCTGTGGCCCAGGGGTTGGAGATCCTTAAGTAAGGCAACTTAAGTTTACAAGCAAAGTTAGAAACAGAGTCAAGTATTAACTCAGAGCTTGTGCTCTTCACTGCTGCCATAATGGCCTCTCTCGATTGTTGAAAGAATATTCACATATTTCCTATAGGTTCTAACTGGTAAAACCAGGAAGATGTAGGAAAGTAAGGCCACACTGACAAAAGTGATAGCTTTCTCTGGCAGTAGATCAAACTTCCTCATCCCAGTTCCTCATCTAAGAGTCCCTAAGCACAAAGGGTTTTGTAGGGGAAAGTGAGTATTCTCCACATCAACTCACTAGTTCATGCCAGGATTCTTCAACAAGTGCCCATAGCCAGGTAGGGATGCTGGCAGCCCATCTGCATGTCAGGGTATCTCCACTTACATCCCTGTGAGCACGAAGACAGGATGTTCAGCCACTAAAATCAAGTAATTGTTTCCCAGTTTACCACCAAAGTTGATGTTAAGATAATGTTAAGTCAATGGATAAAATAATTTTTTCTTATATCTTCAGTTTGCACTGCTGGTAAAGGGAGTTTGTGGTTGACAATAAAAAGACATAGTGATTTGAAAAACATAATTTCCGGTAATGCACCTCATTTTGTACACAAGTTTAGTAATACAGCTTTGCACTGTTTGACCATGGAAAACAAAGATCAAGTAGGGAGAACTCTCCAATGCGTATATCCAAGGCCTTAGTAGACTGAACAGAAAAGCAGGTAAAAAGGAATATTCCACTGAAGGCATCATTTTTCTTGCCTTCAAAATTCCAAAGCACTCTCCAAGTGATGGCTGTATTGCTTACATAGGCAACCACTGCCAAGAGCATACCTAGGATTAGTAAAAGGTCTCTCAAGTTTAATAGCTCAATATTATACATGACAAGCCTAGTTGTCTGGAAACCTAATGCATTTCCTTTATGCAAACTATTAGGATGGTCCCACCTATTCTCCGGCTCACAACTTTGTTCTTATTAGTTGTCCTGTTGAAAGATCAACCCAATATGTAATGTAAACAAGTGATAAATTGTTATTTAAGCCAAAAAAATATATAAATTCTTGATGTGAAATAAATGTGAAAGGCATTATTCTCACTTAAATCTGTTTTACTTAAGAAAATTCTTTTAAATTACCACAAGGATGTGTTCTTGCCAGAGAAAGACAGAGAAACAAATAGAAAAAGAGAGGGAGAGGCGCAACACATCCCCCAAAGGGGCACAGTCCCATCACAATTCATTCTCCTCTACCTCTCCTTCCTATCAGTATTTTGGGCACACGTGCAACCAGCATGTTTTTCAAGCTGCCAGAGCCAAGATTTGAACCACAGTTGGCCAGCTAAGATCCTGCTGCCCTAACAAACAGGTCATGGGCTGGTGCTAAACTTTGTGTTTTATGATATCCATTTCTGTTACTAATCTGGCATTATATTATGGAAGTAGAAGGATTACATTGGACTTACCTGTGAGAATTTTCTTACAAGTCTACGCTCACAATTAGGAGTTTGAAGTATGTTTTATTTATTTATATTTTTTTTGGAGAGGTTTTTGCTATAGGGCACGTGCGCTCGACAGACAGAGAGAGACATAGAGACAGAAAGTGAGAAATCACCCCCCAGGGGGGATGGTCACGCCACAATCCCTCCTCCTCCATTCTCCTCTCGGGATCTTGGGCACGCACGCACACGCGCCCGGCGTGAGTTTTAAGCCACCGGGCCTGGGACACGAACCGCGGTCAACTACGTGGGAGTCCAGCGACGTAGCCATTACGCTAACTGCTTGTTCCCGAAGTATGTTGTTTTCCATACAAGAGAATGCATACACCCTACCACACCTCTGTCACAGGCAGGTTTAAACGCAAATTTTAAACACAGATGGAAAGAGTATATCATACCTCTCTCCACTCAGCATAAAACTATAGTACAGTATCTGAAGCATCACAGATTCAGAATATTTCAAACTGAAAAGGATTTTGATTATACAAAAATTTTCATTAATCCACGTGCTGTGTTTAGCAAGAGATACATTACAGGAATTGGTTAACACAGCTTTATTACCATAGGGTCAGTGACTGGACACTGTGTTCCGGAGTGGAACCCATTGCTACTCAAAATCCTTTGAGCAAACACTTTGGTTAATTCAATTGGTACACCATGTCCTGACATTGTGGTGTCTTGACAGAACCTCAATATGATTTTTGTTTTCTTCCCATTGGAAAGCATCCACAGATTCTTAATTATAGCAGGCATTAATTCACAAGGTCTCTGTTATATCTCTTGCTCTTTGTGAAAATTATGTAACTCATCTGATCTTCTTGCTGAGAAATATAACTAGCTTACTTCCTTTTACATAATAAAGTTTAGCATCAGTAGGAAATACAAAATCACAACATTTCTGCAATGCATATACTAAAATAGCAGCTGCAGATTTTTTTTTTCCCTTTTCTAGATTGTATAGAAGGATGGTCTGCTCAAAGAAGAACTCCGAACCTTGCCAAATGAGATGAGCTGGCAAGTCATTCCTCCTCTTTTAGAGTCACAATGCACAAAGTCTGATGCAAAAGAAAAATAAATAGAGAAAATAATAGATTCCTAAGGCTTAGAGATCGAGTTAAATGAGGACATTTCCACAAATACCACATACTGAACATATAACCTGCTATTAGGGAAGTATATTCTATTCGTAGGCACCATCACTATCTTACTGTGGCTCCATAGCTGCCAACCTCAAAGGGCTTTTAATCATCATCATTGTCAAAGTAACAAGGATAAGACTATTCTGTTTCAAGTCTCCTTCATGTGACAGACCCTGTAGATGCCTTATCTGTCGAACTACCTTTAAAGAAAGTATTATTGTCCCCATTTCTTAAATTAGCGAATTGTAGTTCAGAGCTCTATCTTTACCAGAAACCCAGTGATTAAGTGAGAGAGTGAAGATTTGAGTGCTTTTCCAAATAACTCTAGCATTATGATTACACCATGCTGCCTCACATAGGCTTCTATTGACAGTGTTAAGCTTAGTGAATGGAGAGCCATGAGTTGGCCAGCTCCATAGTATTTGAAGGCACATACTTGAAGATACCTGGTTGGGGCTCCACTGTAATTGTAGAATAGAGTTACTCTACCTTCAGCTACTGAACTTGGCTTTGTTAGTGCTATTTCCTATTCAGTGGTAACTAATTTAATTCTGACCTGAATCTTTTGAAACACAATGACTGTCCACCTTAAAAAAAAAAATCTTCCTTTGGGCACACACCAATGAAGCCCGTTAATCTCCTATAAAAATGAATAAGGAGGTAAATGTGAAGGGAGAGGAAAGGCATGGGACTAAAATAAAGTTTAGGACAGTAGAATCTATAGGTTTATGACAATAATAGTGCATGGAGGAAGAAATCCCAACAAGATACTAGGAAAAAAGAGAGCCTAGTCCCAGCAGATTAGAAGAAAACATATGAGAAAATTAGAGATAGGAGTGAAGCGTATGTGAATATAAAGGAGGTCCAGTCTTTGAGTAAACCATGCAGACCCCTCCAGGCATTTAGGTTGGCTAGGCTGTTTTGTTAAAGTAAAAAAACATGTGAGGCACAATTTTTGCTGTCTGTGTTGGAATGAAATACAATTATTACTCACAACAAATAGATTTCAAAAAATGAGGAATTATTATAGAATTAAAAGGTATTGGGACCAGGAAATGGCATGATGGTTATATCCCTGGACTCCCATGTAGTCAGCCGCAGTTTGAGTCCCAGACTCAGCAGTTTAAAACACACTGGGCACTTGTGCATGCATGCCCAGAATCCCAAGGGGAGAATGAAGGAGAAAGGATTGAGGCATGGCTCTCCCTCTGGGGCATGATTTCTCACTCTCTGTCTCTCTTTCTCTACATTGAGTGCAAGTACCCTATAGCAAAAGAAAAAAACTCTCTCTCTAAAAAAACACAGCCATATTACAGAGTTACAGGAATTATCATACAACTTAAAGGCCTTATTATAGAGTCTATTAAAATTATGTAATTCAAAACACCTGATCTTTTTCTTCTGTCACAATCACATATTAGAAAGTTGTGGTTTGGAAAGTTAACTGAGGTACCTGAAGACACCCTGTGGTTAATATCAGACCAGGAATAGGACATAGGTCTCTTGACTGCTGTTCCAGTGCTCTTTCCTAATTATTACTATTTCTGGAATTCCTTTTAGTAGAAAATTTCCCTCTGGATTATAACATTTAAAATACAGGTCATTCTAATTCTACGTGTGAATAAATTGTGCTAGTTGTCTGTGCTTTCCATCACATTGCATAACATTGCATTGCACTAAACAATATGTTTAAACAAGTGTGAATGGCTCTTCTACTTTTCCAAATTGTAGGTTCTTTGCAGAACATAGTTTCCACTAAAGATCAGAATATGGATGATATTTTTTCTTTCCCACTACCATAATTTCACAATTATTTCGTCATGAGATCTCTGATTGACAGTAATGGAAAGAGGAAACAATGGAAAACATCAGAATATAATTTATTATCAGTTACAAAATAACTTTGGGCCCAGCCATGGTAGAGCAGGCACTAGGAGCCCTAGTGTCTGATGCTGGAGACCATGTGGGAAGGTTCTGGATTCACATTCCAGGTCTACCTGCACATGCCAAGTATGCCTATGATCTGCAGGACTTGGGGGAGGATCATGGCATAAATAATCTGTCAAGGTGCCTGTCTCATCTTCTCTCTAACTTGAAGAAATTAAATAAACAGAAAATCCTTAAGATTTTCATTTACACTTTAAAGTAATTTTTAATGTAAAAGTCATGAGTTTTCTATGTGTTTTCCTATGCAAAAGTACGTCATGGCTTTTCCAACAACCCAGTATTTCATTTGATTTTTTAAATACACCTGCGTAATTGATATTAACTCAAATTCATAAATTCAGTAACTGAGACTCAGGAAAGTACAAGAACTTGCCCCAAACCCAAATAATGTTATTCTCCCATTTTGCCTGTAAGGAAAAAAATAAAAGTATATATTTAAACTATGGCATATCAAACAAATAAATCATGAGCATTGCAGCTTTTTGTGATTTACTCTAGAGTGAGTTCGCTGAGGAGTGTACGTCCAGATAACTGTGGAATGGAATTATTTCCTTGTGGTCAAGGGAATTTGGGGATGTGGATGCCAAACGCAGGAATGCTAATTTTTTCATAATTAATGTTGAGGTGTTTTTCTTGTCAGTAATTAGACTCCAAACCAATTGCTACTCAGGTCCATTATTGTTTGGTTATTTTTAAATCATGAAACAATGTCAGTTAGCACAGGGAAGGGTAATTGCTTTCTTACTTACAGCAACAAGATGGCTTCTGCATGTTCTGAAAGTGCCGTGAAACCACTGAGGCATATATAAAGTGAAGGGAAAGCACAGGTAATATAAAGCAATGGATTTTGAGGAACAGGTAAAGAAGAGAGCAGTACATTTACCAGAACAATGTCATTTGGTGGTAGGAACAATGTAAATAAATGTGAATATATTGTCTAAAATTTAATCCTCTCACCAAAAGCCTGTGCAGTGGGATGGTTTAGGAGTAAAACTGCTATTTAATAAAGTCCTAGGCATGCTTCAGAAACTGAGTCCTCTTGGATAGCGTCCAAAAGACACCAATTTTATATTACATGTTCTTTAAAAAAAGGGACTAAAGTGAAATTCTAGGGTATAATCTGTTTGTTGCTTCCATAACTATTCATGGAATAAATATTTATTTCTTGCTTGTTATATGTCTTTTGGTTAAATGAATAGAAACAATGTGGAACCATTACTGGCATACTTCCTAGCCTATCGTAGAATTTCAATAAATTTTCACTGAATGGATGAAGTAAAACAGAATTAATAATATGAACATAAATTTGTCTTAACTGTCTTTTTCAACTGGTGGAGACATTTTTATTTGTAAAATAAGTGGTGATGAATGCTTCATCTCAGGTACATTGCTCTGCCTCCTGGATTATTGAACAACTGAGGATGAAATCAATCTCCAAAGTCTATATGAGTCTTTATTTCCTAATTATACTTATGTGCATTTTATGATCCAGGACATATATATGGATCGTTTGAGATTTGAATCTTCAAAGAAAAGCATTGTTAACTCAAAGAACTTGCAGTTTTAATTTTTATAGAAAATTATTTTAGTTGCATAAGGCACACAAACAAACTTTTGTGTTTTTAGTAGAACAAACTTAGATAAATATTTGCTACTCTTACAAAATATTTTTTTCTTGATCTACTTAGCTTTGTATACTTGGACAAGTAACTCATTTCCTTAAACTTCAGTTACCTCACCAGAAATGATGAAAATATTGTGGTCAGGTTAGTTTTTTTTGACCCTTTCAGTGTATACAGATTACATAATATGGCTAGCAATATTACAGTATCTAGTAAATGAATTTCTCTTTCCCATTAACTGACACCCCACCAACTTGTTCTACGTAAACTTCTCTGTGACTTCAGGTCTTTCTGAGTTCCTTGGAAAGAGATTTGCTTCCCTATTTTTTTTTTTTGGTCACACATTTAGCTATGTTTTATATGATGTGCATATAATGATAGAACAATCCATTGCAATATATAAATATGCTAATAAAATTCCAACTGGAAAATATCCTCATTTTTTATTGGTAGAGGCACATGCACACACACACACACACACACACATTCACAAAACAAAGACCACCTTTGCCTTCACCTAGCCAAAGGAATTCACACCCACTGAGCACCTGCTGTATCCTAGTGTATACTTGACTGCAGGACCTTATAGGCCATAGGCCTATACTCTGTGAGACCCCATCATTCTCATCTTTTCAGAGCTCTGTGGTACCATAAACAACCTTGACAGTAGCAGGCTCTGTCCAGTGTAACTTGCGTATCTTCCCATGTCTCTATCTGGCCTTCTATGAAATTCAAAAAAATGAAGAGTGAGTCAAAGGATAATCAAATTTGGGGGAATAAGTGACCTTTTTAAGGTGATTGATGTAAGATTCATGACATCTTTTCTTTAAGGCAGTTGGATATACCTTAAGGAATTTACAGAAGTTTATTACCCCTTGGTTGATGATCAGGAAATAATCGTATTGTGGCAACTGAGATTTGAGTGATTAAAAGATGGAGAAGATCCAGTTGTAAAGAATTTGATATGGAAGTCTTCTTCATGATGAAAATGCTTATAAAAAGTTGGGCAGCAATCTCTTGTAAACTATATCCTATAGAGAGATGAATTTTTGGAAACTCTGCTACTCTAAGACCTCTTTTGATTTCTAGCTTTTAGTAGAACTTTACAGGTATAAAGAAAAATTATTTGATGATAGATTATTTAATATTGAAGTCTCAAATTTTGATTATTTCATTGAAAATATTAGCGCTAGTGACTTTATATATGGTCAGATCAAGATGTAATTAAGGAAGATTTTCTCTCATTATCTACTTTTAACTCCAGCCTCTAAATCTATGCAAGTTGCAGGAAGAAGAGAGGAGGCTCTCCATAAATTTGTGATGCATGGTGTTGGTACAGAAATCTAGTGGAAATAGGGAGATAGACCCTGGACTGAACCCTGGCTTTGACTTTAGACTCAGTCTTCTCTGGCTACCTCTGAAGCTAGTTGTCGGCTACAGTTTGAATGTGTACCCACCAAATTCATTTGATGAAATTTGGTTGTGACAGGATTAAGAAGGTGAAAGTTTAATCCAACTACGGGAGGGGATTAGGCATAAGGTCATCCGAGTGGACATCCCATGATAGAATCCTGATGGGTTTCTAAGGACAGGGAGTTAGACAGAGACACTGGATCACAGAGCCACACTTACTGTGTCCTACCGTGTGATGCTCTCTGCTATCACAGCACTCTGCAGAGAGCTCCTGGTAGCAAGAAGGCCCTCATCACATTTGGCTCCTGGACCTTGGGCATTCAAACCACAAGCTGAGTAAAAGTCTGTACTTACAAATCACCCCGTTTTAGTTACCTCAGTTCTTAGCAGCACAACAAATAAAACATGGTCCTTTTGATCCTACTCAGTCCAGGTTCTATCACCTTATTCCAATTAATTAAGTTGATGGATTCCTTGACCAACACCAACACAACAATTAATGCATCACAAATTTACTGAGAGCCTACACTCTGCTCCCAGCTATTTGCATACTAAAATTGAAAAAAAAAATAATGATAGAAATTCTTCCTTAACTATTTCCTGGAACAACCACCCTAAAAGTCACTAGAACCGGTATTGTCAATAGAATAACCACATAGTTTGATACTTAAATATTAAAGAATCTATCATCGTCAAATAATTTTTTAAGAATTATTTATTCCATTTTATTTATTCATTCCTTTATGTTTTCATTTGATCAGAGTGAGAAACTGAGAGAGACAGAGAGAGAGAAAGAAAGAAAGTCACCAGTATGGGACTTGAACCATGGTTGGCCATGTGGGAGTGTACAGCACATTAACCACCATGTCACCTGCTGGTCCCATCAAATAATTTTTTAAGAGGTTTTGGTCTTAGGGTGCATGTGCTTGCCAGAGAAAAAGAGAGACAGAGACAGTGAGAGGGAAAGTGAGAAATCCCCCCCTCCCTCCCTAGGAGGGGATAGCCACACTGCTATCCCTTCTCCATTCCTCTTTCAGGATCTTGAGAATGCATGCACACATGCCCAGCATGATTTTCAAGTCACCTGTGGGGCTAGAACCATGGTCAACCATGAGGGAGTCCAGTGGTAAAACTGCTGTGCCATCTGCTGGCTCTCATTTTTCTTAATAGCTAAGAAAGGCCAAAGGCAGCACCTACTAGAGGATGCCTGCTCCATGGGACAGGAAAGACCAAGAGGTGCTCATTTCATAGGTCCCAGATTTAACAGACTTGATTCCTTCCTCCATCTTCACCCCTTTGCTTTCCTAAGGTTGCAGAGATCAGTGCAGCAGAGGAGGGGAAAAGGGTAGACGGTATCTCATAGACGATGCTAAGAAGCACAAGGACCTTAGTAAACCGTGCTTCAGTTCTACCTGCCTTCCTACATTATGTTCCTTCTTCATTTCCCAGGCCATACTAAAAACTAAGGAGAGGACAACCATTTCCAATCTAGACAGAAGCTGTTTAGTGTAACAAGGGGCAAGAAACTCAGCACAGGCAATGAGGCAGAAACTTTTCTTCCTCCAAGGGCAATATGGGACCGCCTAGCTCTACCTACCAGATAGTTGGGTTGCCAAAATCAGTGACTGCTCAAATTGGCGTGTGAACAGTGTCGAACGAACCTCTCATGAATGGCTATTCCTTGAAATGGTTAGAAATGGGAGGCTGGTTAGAAAACTTCATTAGTCACCACACTACTTAAATATCTACCCAACTTAAAGACCTCTCCATTCGGTTAGGCCACCTGCTACAGATCTATGCTTGATGCTAAGTTAAACTGTAAGTTTCCCAAAATGAATAAATCTCATTTCTAGTTCAAACCACTTATTTGTTGGCTAAGCAATCCAGCAGTAGTTAGACTTGTCCATTTAGGCATTTAGTAACAAAATATATTTGTCAGAGGAACTGGTATCCCATGTTACATTGCATTTGGTTTATATATACAGTTTATATGACTTTTTCATGCATTTCAAAGTGCATATTTTTGTGAAATACATAATACAGTCTTAATTAATTTAATCGCAGCCTTGGGAAGTTGAAAGAAATAGAAGTTATTACTGTCTCACATTTACACCTGCATTTGATACTTCTTTTACATGCATCAATCCCTTTAAAAGGTAATATTCAAGGTCAAGATTTTCACCAACACTAGAATGTTTTAATTTTGAAAAAGGGCTCATGATGTGTATCTAAGAATATAACAGACAAGCAGAGAAAGAGAGGCTTGTGACACAATGTTAGTTTCTCATCTCTGAAATTAGATTATAAACTCTTTCTTTGAAGAACTTACAGTTCAAATAATACATATCAGGTACATAGTAGATACTGAAAAACATTTATTAGCTAAGTTAAATAATTATTACATAATAGAAAATATGCAGTTTGATAATGCTTAAGAAAAATAATTAAATAAATTTGATACTTGATTTTAGGAAACAATGTGGAAAAAATTTTCAAAGCATTGGTGATGTTGAATCATCCCTGTGTATATAACAGATTATATTCACTTTGATCTCAAAACCAGAAATATCTTCTCCTATGCTGTATCTCAACTAAAACTTTTCTGGCGTAGGAAAACTTTCAGTTACAAATCCTGCCGTTATTGCAACAACAATGGTTTGTGTCTCCTTAATTCCTGTTTTGTTTGATATTAAGAAAAATATGTTGGACTCCAAAGGTACTATGCATTTCTTTAGATCATTCAGACAAATATTTATAAGATTTATCTATATGAATAAAATAATTCCATTAATAATGAAAACCATATTTAATCTGCATGCAGTTTACTATTATTAGGAGACATAGAACAAACAGAAGTACAATGCCATTCACTGCAGAAATTGTTAAGTGCCATTCTATAGTGTACAAAGAAAAAAAAATTCCCATTTATTTATTTTTGCTCTTCTTCAATATCGTTGGGAAGACAGGTCAGTAGTGGAAGTATCTAGAAAGTAATGTAAGTTTTTAAGAAGAGGAAGTTTCTAGAAAGTCTCCAGTTTCTATTTGCACAATTTCAAATATGGCTTTGGGAGCCGATTTCTTGAGTTTGTAATTCAGCTTATGAGCTGTATAACATTGTATAAATCATGTCATCTCTCTTTCTACATCTCATGTATAGATATCATCTTTTAAAGCCCGGTTTTCTCACTAAAACATGACAATAATAATAATACCATGGGGGCCAGCAGGTGGTGGAATGGTTAAGGGCACTGGACTCCCACATGGCCAACTCTGATTCCAGTCCCAGACCTGATGGCTTGCTTTCTCACTTTCCCTCTCTCCCTTGCTCTGTCCTTGTCTGGTCAAATTAAATAAATAGATAAAGTTAAATAAAAATAATTCTTTAAAAAACAATAATAATTATAGTAATACCTACAGCAAAAAGGTAGAAAAATTGCATGAGTTCAGACATGTGAAGTACTTTAAATGGTACCTGGCAAATATTAGCAGCATTGAATTACTACTAATACTCATATTTTAAAAAATCAGCTATCTGTTATAAAGGAAGAGAAATTACAGCTGGAAAAGGATGTTAAAGCAATTACTTTTAACTATTGAAATACAGGTCCCCAGCCTCAGGTCTTAGTTTCTAATTTCGTTTAGAGGACAAAATGCTTTCCAAGACAATACTCATATTTCAATGTCTAATTATGTAAGAGGAACAAATCTTCAGGAACCTGAGGTTAAGACTGGTGATTACAAAGCCTTCTACTTCAAGCCCAGTGCTAGATCAGTATTCAGGCAATAAAACATCATATTTTAGATTTTACTGTTAAATCATCAAGTGATTATTCTTTTTAGAGCTGTAAGGATATAGTTCATATCAGGCATAAACATATAGAAGAATAGATTTTCTTTATTGCCAGGGACCAGCCTCGGCGTGGGTGGGTTATCTCGACGAAGGTGGCGAAGGTGAACAGAAGACAGAGGCCTCGATGTCTTTTTATGTATGTCTTATGCCGGACAGCCCTCAGAGGTCGTCCTCTGAGGAGTGACAACTGCTAGGAATTATTGTGCCTTTTTATTGAAAATGTGTTACAAGTAAAATGGGAGAGGGGCTAGTGTTTCAATTAACAGCTTATAAAGTTTTTAATAATAAAGAATATAGATTTTATTTAGGGTTGGATTAAGGGTGGGTCTAGTGCAATTTAGGGTTTGATTAAGGGTGGGTCTAGTGCAGTTCCTATTTAGGGGTGGATTAAGGGTGGGTTTAGTGCAGTTCCTCAATAATAGGTGGGTCTCCATGGAATGCAGTTTCGGGAAAGCGGTTCCGGAAAGCAGAGATGATTATCAGCTGATGCAGCATAGCAGCCATCTTGTGATTACTGGGAATGGTGCTGAGAAAAGAAAATCTTAAGAATAGATAATAGTTTTTATGGATCTTAATAAAAAATAATACTTACACAGTTTTGTAGGAATCTATAACTTAATTTGAGGAATTCTAATATATTTATCTATTTCACTTAGAGAGGGCGGAAGTGTCCTGGGCCAATTTTGGCCTAATCCTATTTTAGGTAAAGAAAGGATTAAGTTTACCTTAAATGTATTTTAAAGGGCCTTCTAAAAGTCAAAATTACTTCTGCCTAAAAAAAACTTCAGCCCACCCTCTATTGTGACTACGAAAATAAAGCATTATAATTAATAATAAGTAATTAGAGTAAAAAAGAGCAGTCAGTCAAAAGACTTCCTAAAAAATTTTATCATACACTCAGAATATATAAGAGAGCTATGCAATTCTTTTATAGTAGTAAATGAGGGAGTCAAAGAGGAGTTGCTTCCCAGTAAGACTGCCACTGTTTGTAGAACAAATAGCAAACAGCCTTACTGACATGCTAATTGACCCAAGCTTTGTTCCAAAGTCTGGGGGCACACAACAGTGGCCTTGCCAACATGTTAATCTGACTAAAAGCAGAGCTCAAAGGTCGGGGGGCTCAGACAAATCCTGGGGCCTCACCAAGTCAGACTCCTCCACTTTATCTGACCTGATCGTATATTAACTCCACTAGCTACTCTCTGTTAATTACCATTGCTCTTTGGGAAACTCGATTTAAGTCTCTTATGTTCTTTAAGACTAACAAAATCATTAGAATTCCAGAAATTCAAAGTAGGAAGCATTTTCTTATGGTAGAAATAGACAAAGATCTTTTAACTGAAGTGTTTTTTGTTTTGTTTTGTTTTGCTACATTACAAAAACTGTCTAAACTTTTGGCATCACTGTTCAAATCATCCAAGTATGCATTCATTTATTTTACAGTGAGGATATCAGTATGTCAGGGATGAAGAGGTGAATATGACCATTTCCCTGTTCTCAAGGGTTTTATTGAATAGGAGAGAACAGTGAAAGAAACTCTACAGGCCTACATGACAGTTGCTATGATTGTGGCATTTGACAGGGTATCTCTGTGCACTCAGAGAAACCAATCCAAAGGAAGCACCAAAGCCAAGACAACACCTGAAGCCTTCATTCAATGTGGCCATTTTCTGATCATTTGTAATAGAAATCATTACTAGGAAAGACAAAAGTGAAGAGAAAAGAAAACTACATCCAAAATATAGTTTGAGGCTTTTAAGATATTTACCGAAGCGATGAAAATGACTGTGAGGAAACTACACTGGGTGAACCTTCAAGACCTTGGAATTCCCATATCAGTAAGACTGTCATTTGCAAGTGCCTGCCAGTCCTTCATTCTTGGTGTCACATAAACCCCTTGCACACATGGCCATCTCTCCCCTTCTGTCCTTTAAGCTGGCATTCCCACTGAAGCCTGGGGCTATCCTTTCCTGAAAAGCACTAGATTAGTGCCAGATGGCGACATGTGGCAGAGTGGCAGCGGGATATAGTGGGCCCATTCTTCCAGGAATTTAACAGACTGTGTTTCCATGACTGGCCTTGCCACTTAGGAGTCAGGCGTACTGTTTCATTGATCTGGGGCAGGGTCCTCGTCTTAAAATTTATCTTTAAATTCCCAAGGATGTTGTGAGAATTAAGTTTGATAATTGGGGGGGGGTTATTGATAAAAATTCAATACATGATATTTTCTTTTTAGATGTAAGTAGGTGCTCAATAAGTTGTACTTTGAATGTTTGATAGTGGGATGAGCTCTAGAAAGGTTAGATCTTAGATTGAACAATGACGGCAGAAAACAATGTTCATGTTTGGGTGACAAGTAAAATTGTGTAGAGAAAATCATTAAGAGAATCCAAGGAGGCCCCGCGTCTGTGGTTCTATGGTAGCATACCAGACTGCAGAGCTGGAAGCCTCTTGCTGACCGTCGTTCAAGTCCCATGCCCAGTTGGCCTGAACGTATGCTAGCCCACGCACATGCCCAGGGCTCTGGTGTGCTAGAGGACTGGAGGAAGGGAGCCATGGCATAACTAAACTGAATGCTATGGAGCGGGCATCTTCCTCTCTCTCTTACTCTCACCTCCCTTTCCCCCATGTACAGTTCCATCACAAATTTCAAAAGTGAGGAGTATTCAATACTTAGAAACAACAGAGTCGTCCTTTTCACACTGCATATATTTCCTACCACATCTTCTAATTACAGCCATTTTACATTGTAGCAGTGTCGATGCCGAAAGCAGGTTGAGACCTCCAGGCAGAGCCGGTGAGAGATATGTCCTGGATGAGGCACCTGGGAGGAGTGTGGGTGCTCCTGTTCACTAACTCTGACTGTTATGCAATTCACGTAAGCTAGCTCTGCCTCATCTCCAGGTTGGGGATGCTAACAGACTTTGTACGATATAGACAGAATATAGCAGTCTATGAGAGTCAGCACAGTACCTGGTGCCTAAGTCCTTAACAAATGCTGTGTATTGTGAAAAAATTAGTCATTTATTAGTCATTTTAGTTCCTTTAGTTTCCTGATTTTTTTTTCAGTGAAGTTCACCAGGCATTCACTGGACACCTCAAACATGCAAAGCATTGCATGAATTATGAAGATCTTAAGATCTTCCTAACTTTCAAGAATCTGGTCTTGGGATAAGGGCTGGTATTCTATAAATAAATATAATCCAAGGGAGACTAATAAGTCCTTTAATAAAGTTATATATGAAGTATATGAGACATAGTATTTAATTCTGAATGAACACTAAAAAGAAGGTTTCAGGGAGAAAAAAATTATGCGATCTCAACCTGAAAGGATAAGGACTCATTTTTATGAGAAACGATTGTGAAAATGTAACATTACACAGAGACTAACCGTGTCTTTTTGGGAACAAGGGCTGTATTTGTGGACCGAGAAAGTGGAGAAGATATAGAGCAAACTTAAACAGAAAAGGCAGAGACCAGATTACAAAAGGTCACAAATGTAATTCTGAAACATTTGCACTTAATTAGCAGGGTACCATTAGCGGGCACCATGCATGATTAGATGTGAATTCTAGGAAAATTAGCCTAGAAGCATCGTGGAAGGTGAAAGAATGTTGGAGTAAACAAGGATAGAAAAACAACAATGCTTTATACAGGGCAGTGACAGTGTAAAAGGAGTGAGAGAAATGTTTATTAAGTCATGACAGTACATGGAGAATTTTAGATTTAGATGGCAAAAAAAGAAACCCCTCATTTTCCCAAAAACACATGAGGCCTACAAAGGTTAAGTGATTTGCTCACATCGCAGAAGCTTAAGGACAAGTGAGGGGAGAAACAGGATTTTCCTGGTTCTGAGGGCAACATTTGTTTCTCCTAATCACAATTACACTGCCCTGTTTTAATTTGCAACTGTACATGTCATATAAACCGTACCATTGTATGTGTCAAAATAAGTTTCAAATCTAGACCTTGAATAATGTTACAGGCTCATTCTGACCTATTTTTCCCATAATGACACTAAAAATACATGTTTTGTATAATCTGTATTCTAGAAGTTCATTGTAGCTAATCTAAATATACTACAATTAAGGTGAAATTAGTTTTACAAACCATATGGGTTTGTACTATATTCTTAGTTGTTATTATTATTGCCAATATTTGAAGGGAACTTTCATCTGTATTATCTACAAGACCAAAAATACTGTAGAATGTCATTAAATATTGTACTGTAGGAAGCAGAATATTCCTGCATTATTATGTGTTGACCTGCTACAACCTTCTTAGTGGTGACAAACTTTAATAATATTGCTTTGATCTGCTAATTTTGTTTCCACTTTGAATTTCACTTCAATATATTGTATTAGTTTTAAAAATTTCATATCTTATATGATTTTGGAATATTTACCAAGATTGGTTTCAAGACTCCCATTTAAATTTGTTATTAATACAAGAAAATGTTATTTTGGGGACGAGCAGACTATTCATAATGGTTACATTGCTGGACTCCCACATGGTCAACCACAGTTCAAATCCTGGACCTGGCTGCTTAAAACTCATGCCAGGTGTATGTGCATGTGTGCCCAAAATCCTGAAAAGAAAATGGAGGAGAAATCACCCCTTGGCGGGGGGGGGGTGATTTCTTGCTTTCTGTCTCTGTGGTGAGCACAAGTACCCTACAGCAAAATAATCTCTCTAAAAAAATAAAAGAAGATGTTAATGTTATTTTTCTTTTATATAATCTCTTGCATACAAATAGTATAAATATACACAATTATGTTCTTTGACTTCTTATGATGTAGTTTATACCAAAACCAAGGTAGTTCACTTTGAAATTTCTGGTCTAAGTATTGTTCTTCAAAATGTAGGTGCAGGGGTGCCCAAAAGCCTGAAAAGAAAATGGAGGAGAAACCCCCCCTTGGCGGGGGGGGGGTGATTTCTTGCTTTCTGTCTCTGTGGTGAGCACAAGTACCCTACAGCAAAATAATCTCTCTAAAAAAATAAAAGAAGATGTTAATGTTATTTTTCTTTTATATAATCTCTTGCATACAAATAGTATAAATATACACAATTATGTTCTTTGACTTCTTATGATGTAGTTTATACCAAAACCAAGGTAGTTCACTTTGAAATTTCTGGTCTAAGTATTGTTCTTCAAAAGTGAGAGAGCTGCTGTTTGAATCATCCTGCCCCAATGACTTGGAGCTTTAATAATATTTTCAGCCTTGGACTCACTCATTTGCTCTTATGATCTTACTCTCTTGTTGACAACCACACTTTAATAACTAAGAGGCATCTCAATTTTAATATTTTTAAAAGGACCCTGGAGGCCATAAAGTGGCATGGTGGTTAAGGTGCTGGACTTCCATATGGCCAACCAACATTTAAGTCCTGGACCTGGTGGCTTGCTTTCTCACTTTCCTTCCCCACCCTCCTCTCTAGGGTGAATTTTAAAATAATAATAATACTAATAAATTAAATAAATAATTCTAAAAAAAAATAATTAAGAGAGAGACAACCCTGGATTCTTTCTACCCTCAGCTTCTCCCATCATTCTCATCCCAGAAAATGACACCACTGGCCCAATCATTCAAACTCTCAGTTCCTGAATTCAATCTTTATTGTTCTCTTTTCTTCAATGATCAACTCATTAACAAATACTGTCATTTCTTTCTCCAAAACCATATCCAGTCTCTACTAATAGCAAAAGCCATCTCATTTCTTGCCTGGATTTCTGCAATTGCCATACATCTACTGGTCCCAGGAGCTGGGAGTTTTCTGTTTGCTTTACTGCTATGTTCTTTACTTATACTTAGAAAGTGCCTAACACCCACTAGACAGTCAATAAATATTCGTTGACTTTTGCAATTTCTTCTAAATTTTCACCCTGCTCCTACTTTTGACTTAACTACAATCCACCCTCAATCCAACGGCCAAAACAATCTTTGTAAAATATATTTCAAATCATATTACATCTTTGCTTAAACCAAAATGTTCCCAATCCTACCTTGTATAAAGTGCTAACTCCTATCATAGACCAATTATTTGCAAAGTCTGGTCTCACATCTACTTCTCCAATTTTATCTTCTTTCACTTCTCCATTTGATTATGTGTTTTGTTTTTGATATGGTTAGGTTTTTTTGGCCTGTTCAAGTATTTGCTTAAGTGATACCTGCTGATCTGTCTTCCTTCATCTAAAGTAGAATTTGGGCACTCAGTTACCACAACCGTCTTCTTTATAGTGTCTTCTTTTCAATATTATTTATTGTGTTTTAGCCTGTCTCCCTCAACTACAATGAAATATTTGTGAGAATAAAGACTTTGTTTTATCACAACCATACTATCAGAATCTGGTATGTCCCCATAGACATTGGTTGAATGAGTGAGTAAGTAAATGAGCCATTAATGCCATATATATTAATTGGAACGTTTTGACTATGTTTCCCATCAGTTCAGGACGATTTTAGAGGACTCTGAAATCACCATGGCTATGAAAGAGGTAATGACTGAATCTGTATTGATATAGGCTGAGGGTGAAGTAACTTCTCTCAGATAAGTAAAGCTTTTACTTGTCATCACCATGCTGAATGCAAGTCAGCTATGCGACCTAAATAAAAATGTCGTGATAGAGCACAAAAAATGTTTCACTAAAATTCATATATACTGTAGATTTGTCTTTAAAAGTTTTCATCAGAAAAATCAGTATCATCTAGGAAAGGTGGGATTTTTTTAAACACCTTTCTTTGTTTGTCCTGTTCTCTAAAGAGTTATAATTTTCTTTTTAAAAATTGTTCTATTGTTTTCACTCATAAGTGCCTTAGCAGATGGTAATTATAAGAATCAATCTTTTCTTTTTGCAAACTCTTTTCCCTGTCTTCAGGTAATTTCCCTTCTCTGTACTGCTGCATAAAAATAACTTGGTTCACACTTTTTTTCTTAGCTACTTCATGACTAAGGAATAAAATTCCTGATGCCTACCTACACAGGCTTTTATAAATCTCTTTTTAAGACTCATTTTCAAAATACCATTTTAAAGGCAATCAAGAAAAATCTATGCAGTTTTATTATGTGCATATCAATTTTCTCTGTATGCCAAAATTAGCACATACCATCTGTTAAATTTCTTATACTCGAAAGAAACTTCTGTTAAACATTTCAAAACATGGAAGATATCTTTGAAGACAGGTATGTTACAAATAGACATTGTCATTTAATTCAATTCACCTGGGTAGTAAGGCATAGTATGGGAACACAATGTATAAAATTATTTATTTTTTGAAATATTACAAATATTGTATTCAAATAACTCTTTAGAGTGGTAATACTCTAAGTGTTCTTCCCCATCTACACACGCACACACACACGCGCGCACACACGCGCGCACACACACACACACACACACTATAGGACTGGCACTTTCATTCCTTGGCTCTATCCTCATTGGCACAATTAAGCAAGTTCTAAAGTAATCATTCACAAAATTCAAAGGCAAATATGTCTTGAAAAGATTTATTTCATGTTTATGTTGGCCATGGTGACAAAATTTTGCTCATCTTTCTGCAGAAGATATCAGATTCTCTTTACTGGGAAATAAATATCTTAAATGATCAGATATCATTTGAGTGGGTGTTGAAGATCTTAAATATGATTCCACTTTCAGAATACATGTAGAAGACCTAAAAATGTATTCAGAAAAGAGAGAAGCAAGTGGATCATAAAATTTGGTTTAAAAATAAAATATTTAGGGGCCAGCAGGTGGCATGGTTCTTAAGTGTGCTGGACTCCCACGTGGCTGACCAAGGTTCAAGTCCTGGGCCTGGCAGCTGGCTTTCTCACTCTTTCTCTCTCTCTTTCACTCTGTCCTTCTCAGGTCAAGTTAAAATACATACATACATACATACATACATACATACATACATAAAAAGTTAAATTTAAAAAAAAGAAGAAAATGAAATATTTAACATTCAATTAAGGAGGAAATTCTAAAGCATACATTTAAGATAATATCCATTTATACTTAGTGATAAATATTTTTAACTGAATAGTTTCCAATAGAAACTTAGTTATACAGAATCTTAAGATAAATAGTACCCCCATTAATTGATGCCAGTTGTATTTCATTATCCTAACCCTCTATTCCCATTTTTTGGAAGGGAAGCATAGAACAATAGTCAAGATGTAAGACTTTGAAACTAGAATTTGTGAGTTCAAAATCTACATCTGCTAGTTACTAAAGGTGACTGCTTATTCACCTACAAAATAAGAATGAATAGCAGCTATCAAAGATGACAACAGAAAGTTTTAAGTTAAATTAGTTAAAATTAAATGAATCAAATTTATTAAAATTCCTAAGACAGAAATTTGATTGAAGCCAGCATTTGGCATGCAAAGGGCCCTAGACAGAATAGAGTTTGTTACAGGAAAAGAAGGAAGATCAACTGGATTAAAGTGGACAGAAGGCTGACAAGTGGTGAAAAATTCAGTACAAGAAGATTTAAGAAACTGAAGCAAGAACCATTCATGCAAACACTTGCATTCCATGGTATGACACTTAGATTTTATCCCTAAGGATAGCAACCAGTAGAGTAGTTAAGATAGGAAGTGATACAATCTGAAATATTTTTGAAAGACACAGTGCAATGCTGAATGAAAAATTTTAAAAATAATAATAATTAATAAAATAAAAATATATAATTCTTTAAAAAAATGTACTGGTAGAATGGGAGAGTAGAAATGAAAGAGAAATACAAGTTAGGAGGCAAGAGATGACTAGTCTCGCAGCAGGCTGGCGACAGAGGTAGGGGGAATTGGAATATAATCAGGCAGTAGAAGCAATGGTACTTCTGAATGATTTTTAACTCCAGAATCAGAGAGGTAGTGAGAGAGTGGAGAAATCCACCCATTTTGTGCTGACTGTATGTGTGTCCTTTATATAAGAATAAATTACTCTTCTATGCCCTTCGTTCTCAGCTGCCTATACTGGCATCATCAGTGGTTAGCCTGTACTTCCTTGAACTCACTGATGTCTTCAAACCTGTACATTCTGGATTCAGCTGCTATGACCGGAGTCTTAGTATGCCGTACATTGAACCAACCCAGGAAGCAATTCCGTTCCTCATGTTGCTTAGCTTGGCTTTTGCTGGACCTGCAATTACGGTAAGAACTGCCCCAAATTGAATTTGTCAGTCCCAGAAAACTATAAATAACCACATTTGTGTAAGAAATGGCTTAAAAGAAAACAAAAGGTGAACTTTAAATCTTGGACTAAGAAGAGGTCTTTGAGGTTTTTCAACAGCATCGTGTGAGACAAATTAATAGCATTAAAATTATTGAGAGCAGCAGATGGTGTAATGGTTATGTTCTTGGACTCCCACGTGGTCAACTGTGGTTCGAGTCCTGTAACCAGCAGCTTAAAACTCACGCCAGGTATGTGTGCATGCATGCCCAAAATTCTGAGAGGAGACTAGAAGAGAAAGGATTCTGGCATGGTCCTTCCCCCTGGGGGGTAGTTTCTCCCTTCTGTTTCTGTTTCTGTTTCTGTTTCTGTTGTCTGTCTCCCCAACAATTGCATGTGCCCTATAGCAAAAATCTCTCTTTAAAAAAAAGTTTTAAATAATTGACATTTAAAATATAAAATTGTATGATTTTAAAAATGATGAATTCCATAATGTTCACATTTATAAATCATTATGAGTAAAGCTTTATAAATATATAATCCTCCTTGAATGACTAATATTACATTTCTGATATACTGCCTAGTTAATGTATTTTTTGGGTGTTTATTTGGTATCTGAAATCTGAAAAGCTGAGAGTGTTTGAGGGCAACAAATAACTACACAGTCACCAGACTGTCTTCTCAAAGTAGATTTGATATCAT
The DNA here is from genome assembly GCF_000334495.1 of Tupaia belangeri chinensis. Classification (NCBI taxonomy): domain Eukaryota; kingdom Metazoa; phylum Chordata; class Mammalia; order Scandentia; family Tupaiidae; genus Tupaia; species Tupaia belangeri. Next base: position 3,902,625 of record NW_006206544.1, read on the forward strand.
ATAGCTTCATTTTCTTTACTAGATTAGCACTTTCAACAACTGTAAAGTGAAGAGACAAAAATTCAGACTTTTGAGCAAACACACACACACATATTCAAACATACAAACACACAGAATAAAATGCTGTCGATTCAGAACAGACTTTTGCATTTTAAAATATATTTACATAATGAAATATCCTAAACTACTATAACTAAATTAAAAATAGAGTTGCTTTTATGTGTTATTACACATTGTGAATAAAGCTTTTGCAGATAAATTCATTAATAAATATTAATAAAGGATCAGCAGATGGCATAGTGGTTATGTCACTGGATTCTCACATGGCCAACAACAATTCAAGCCCAGACACAGTGGCTTGAAAATCATGCCTGGTTCATGTTCATGCATGCCCAAGGAACTAAAAGGAGAATGGAAGAGAAGGAATTATGGCGTGGTCAACCCCCTGGGGAGTGATTTCTCTCTTTCTGTCTCACTGTGGCTGTCAGTTTCTCTCTCTCTCTCTCTTTCTCTCTCTCCAGCAAGTGCATGTGCCCTACGACAAAAACTACTTTAAAAATAAATAAATAAGACTAGCCAAGATTTTTTACCATCTCTCCTACCCTCAGAATACTGCCTTAAGGGACAGGAAACATGTTTCAATGGTAATAAAATTTATTTCTATCAGTAGGAAACTCTTGGTTTTCTTTTATCATACACTTGGATGCCAGAGGAAGTGGTCATTAAATTGAAATCTGTATTTGAAAGTAGTGTTTATAAGCTACTCTAATGAAGTAGCCTATTTTGATTCAATATATTAGCAATGTTGTAAAAGTCCCATGTAGACTTCCTAAACTCTGTATTTTTATATAGCATTTTTAATAGTCTCCTCTATGAAATAATAATGGCATGCTGTTTATACAATTAATAAATTATATAAAATATTTTAAGAAGAAAAAGTGCAACTTAATTTTCCATAGAACTTTATCATAGTTAAAAGATGCCAGCACACTTTGTAAATTAATGAGTCATTCAAATTACAGTGAGTCCAGGATGATTCGAACTATTCATGATGTGCTTGGAAGTAGCTGAGACTCTAAGAATAATAAAACATTTTCAAAGTGCGTTACTGCTCAGAAAAAAAACAGCATCTTCTTTCCTTTTTCTCAAGATGTTTAGCAAAAATCCATATCATCAAGTCAGTTGGCCAGAGCAGAAAGAATATTTGCTTAAATCTATCAGACTAGGAAGCATTTCCCCTAATTGGGGTAAGGCACCCAAAATTTATTATAGTCAATATATTTGAATCAAAGAAATAAAATGCTATGCAAATATTCTTGACTCTGCTTGAAAGAATGTGTTAACATTAATCATTGAAATAATTTGCTTTTTAAATATCCAGATGTCTTTCTTGCCTAAAGTATTTTATCAAGTCACCAGGAAAACCAATCTAATCGTGTACTCCCCACCAGCCTCATCTATCTCACATCACTTCCTTTGCCGACACTGTTACATGTCCTGGGGACAATGACCTTGGCCTCATCACCGTATTCCTGCTTCTGCTGACTCCCTCATTCCTGTAACAAATTCTCAGCATGCAGTTGAGAGATGTGTCCTGGGGGAGTTCAGGTCAATGCTTTCTTTCTTGATCCCTGAGAAATGAAGGGGACAACCACCATGGCTCCCTTCCACCACACTGAGCTGGGAGCTCAGTGTCATTGCCTTTCACTGAGCCACCCTCTGCCTGATCTCCATGGGGCCTCCTGAGCCACTGTGAGCCTCATCACGGAACAAGAGGCAGAGTAGGGAAACATCTGCATCCCAGGGTTGCTAATTTCCCTGCATCACTTAAAGTTCCAGGATGCCCCAGGATGTGAGAAATTCTTTTTTGCCATATTTATTTCAAAGGTTTAGGGAAGGAACTCAATGGAGAGACTAATACTGATGTTGCTGACATCAAACCTTGTTTTTCACACCTTTCTCTCCAAACATATACCATACTTCTTCTTGATTTTGTCTAATTTTATTTCTACCTCCGTTTATAAGAGCTTTTCCCCAAACATATGTTTTCTCAACATTGACCAGATAGCATCCATAGTTACCTTGCCCAGAAACAATCATTCTTTCTCTAATTTTACTGTATTTATATAAGCAGACTTCAAAAAGTTTGCAGGAAAAATAAAATTAATCTACAAGTTTATTTTGGTACAAAATGATTTGAAACCCATGTAGAATTTTTATAGTACACATTTCTACTAACTTTTGAAAACCTCTGTATTACTGTTCTAACTCCTTTCCCTGGTTCCTGAAAGTATGAATAGCAAATAGAATCTAAATCTCTGTTTAGATTTCAAGGATACCATTTTTTTAAGGTTTTTGCCAAAGGGCACATGTGCTCACTGGAGAGAGACAGAGAGAGATGTTGAGAGGGAAAGTGAGAGGTCATCCACCAGGGGGGAAGAACCACACAGCAATCCCTTCTCCTCCATTATCCTCCTGAGATTTTGGGCATGCATGCACATATACCTGGTGTGAGTTTCAAGCCACCAAGTCTGGGATTCAAACAGTGGTCAGTCATGTGGGAGTCTAGCTCCTTAACCACCATACCACCACCTGCTGGCCTCTACTTTTTAGTTTGTATGGTGGCATAAACCTCCTCCAAGAATGGGGTGATGGGGAAAGGAGGAAGTCAAGAAGAAGCCATCATTTGGAAATGACTTTTAGAGCAAAATTGTGTGAGAGAGGGTCCTATGTTCACCCATTTATGAAGAGAGAAAACAATCACATCGACAATATTCTTTAAAAGGACCTTCCTGTGAACAAATTGAAGATTAACAGATTTTTTAATGCAGTCATTTAAATATAAATCATTTAGTGTTTGCACCTTAGGTTTTTTTTTTAACACATTGAGAGACATTTTAAAAATAATGTGTTTTCACAATGCTGTCCATGAAACAGTAATAATGCCTTCTGTGTCTGTGAAATACATATTTTTATTTTTCTGAAATTGCCCTTAAATTGAATTTTTTCCCTGAATATTAAATTTTCATTTACTTTACAGTGATAATAAAACAAGCATTTGGTTTAGGTCCTTTGAAGATGACTTAGAGAAGACAACACGCTATATCTGAGTGTACCATAAATCATCATGAAGTCTACATGAATAGGAACAAATGTGCACTTTTTTCTTCCCTGGAAATACAATTTTCTTACATATTATTAAAGTAAAGGATGAACAAATCTAATTTTATAGAAGAGTTTTCTTGGAATGTAATTATAGATCCTAGAAGGTGACCTCAGCTTTAGGAGACTGTATAATCAACATGCAGAATATTAAATGTCTTATGACTTACAGCAGACATTTATTGGAAACTTAAACATTGAAGATACTATGATGACTATTACAATGCTTTTGGTGTTTTATTTTGTCTTAGAAGAAAGACTTTGGATTGTGAGTTCTCCCTCAGGTGACTATTACAACAACAACAATGTGTTTATTGCGTCTCAACATCTCCCCTGAAGCAGTCACTACAGAATCTCATTCCAAAACCTGTCCCAACAGCATGGCACTCTGAAGGGAGAAATAAGCAGGAGCATTTGGAAATACAATGGGAAGCATTTCCCCCTTACCCTTGAACCAAATTGAATTGTTTTGAAAATTTATGGAATGGCACTAGATTGAGATTAAGCAAATAGAAATGTGAAGGTAGTGCCCTTCAGTGAGTGAGATGGTTAGGGTGGTCAAAATACTGACAAGAGGGAACCAGCAGTTAGCGTAATGGCTATGTCGCTGGACTCCCACGTGGTCGACCGTGGTTCGCGTCTCGGATCCGGTGGCTTAAATCTCACGCTGGGCGTGTGTGCGTGCGTGCCCAAGATCCCGACAGGAGAATGGAGGAGAAGGGATTGCGGCATGACCATCCCCCCTGGGGGGTGATTTCTCGCTTTCTGTCTCTATGTCTCTGTCTGTCTGGCAAGTGCACGCGCCCTATAGTGAAAACCTCTCAAAAAAAAAAAAATACTGACAAGAAACTCTAACCATGTTACATAATCAAGCAATTAGTGTCAACACACTCTCTTGACATGTGGGTTTTTAGGATATTAAAACTAATATAAACCTCCTGGAGTTTTGAGGTCACTTGAAATAGTGACTTGTGTTGTATAAGATATGTTTCTCTATATTCTTACATAATTTAGCAGTTCATGAGTAAGCTATCAATCATTACAAAATTAATCAAAAAATTGTTGTCAAAGAAGTAAAGATGAAATTGATTTCTTTTAGCCAAACAGTAACACATGTTAGGAATGAGTGGTTCATTTTCCTAAAATGATAGTTCTGAGATATTACAATTCATTGTATTCTGTGTGAGTGGTGTATTGTGCTACATTTATCGACACACAGTATAGAACCAATTGCATTTCCATGTCTAATTTGAAGTGCTAATGTAGAATGGTATTTTTCAAGAAATAAAAATGGGTAACTCAACCAACAGCACAGTTTGAGTTCCAGAACTGGTGGCTTAAGAAACACATACATGCGCATGCCCAAAATCTGACAAGGAAGGGAAAACGTAGGCAGAGAGATTTCAATGTGACTATTCCCCCTTTAGGGAAGAGAAACTGTCTCACTTTCTGCCTCTCTGGTGTCTGTATGTACTTCCTGGCAAAAATGTAAACAGGTAAATAAATAGATTTCAGCAAAGCTATGTAAAGGAAGGACTGGTGCTAAGAGGGCCATGTAGTAGACTTCATTCACTGTAGTGTACGGGAGGAGAGCTCGAGGGAAACTTTTGGCAGGAAATGATGCCTGAATAATATTGAGCTCCTTCACTGATCTTGTATGTCCTAAAATCCTACAGCAAAGGGCACTGTTTCTTATTTTAAAATAGTCCTTTTGAACGACACTACTTCTGTGAATATGTTCCTTGTGAACTCCTGGGTTTATCACTAGAAAGCACTACCATGCTTACCTAGAATCTCTTGTAATCTGCATTCTCCAGTGAGATAGCCACTAGCCACAAGTGGCTATTTTGTTTTAAATGTGCTGTTTGCTTTTTATGTAATATAATACCGTGAAATAAAGTTAGCAGTTCAGCTCCTCATTGGCAATAGCACCATTTCACATGCCGCGTGTGAGTAGTGGCTAACGTATTGGACAGGGCAAACCAAGATTTCATTGCAGGAATCTTCATGGCATAGCTATGCAGTAGAGAGCACCCTTCTACCTCATGCATACTTTCCATCGATTGTCCTTTTACTGAAGGCTGAATCGGCTTACAAACCTAATCTGCCAGTGATGCATTCCTGATCCCAATTCTGGTACTTATTTTATGCTCTGGCTCACCATCTTGTTTTCCTGATCTTAGGGATGAAATACCAAGACTCTAAGAGTCAGGTCAGAACCAGTTATGATGCAGTTCATTGATTAGATGTCACCGTGTGGTTTTGGATAAACGGGCCAGGCCTGAGTGCTGCAGCCACCTCAAAGTACCAGGATGTGGTCACACCCTTGCCTAGAACATGGAAGACCAACTAAACCATGTTTCAGTGCTCTGACTGCTTACTCCTCACTGCTTGCTCAAATACTTCTTAAAAAAAAAAAAAAGAGAGAGAGAGATGTTTGCTATAGGGTATGTGTACTTGCAGGAGAGACAGAGAGTGAGAAATCACCTCCCAGGGGTATGGTCACACCACAGTACCTTCTCCTCCATTCTCGTCTTGGGATTTTGGGCACATGTGTGTACACACACCTGGAGTGAGCTTTAAGCAGCCGAGTCCGGAATTCGAACCACGGCTGACTACAAGGGAGTCCAGCAACATAACCATTTCGCCATCCACTGGTCCCACTCAAATACTTCTTAAAAATTGCTTATACCTCTACCATTTTTCAGAAAAATGTATCTGGGTTCAGCCATGGTGGCACAGGCAGTAGGTGCTCCTGTGTGAGGCTAGAGACCATGAGAGAGAGCTCCCAGTTCATGTCCTGGGTCTGACTGAACATGCCAGGTGTGCCCATGGGTGCACCTATGGTCCTGGCTGGCTGCAGGGCTCAGTCATGACATAAGGACCCCATCAATGGCGCACCCACCAAAGGGAATAGTAAACATGCTGGAAAAAGAAAACTATGCCTTTACTTCACAGAGTTGATGCTGTGCTAAGAAATGATATGTAAGTCTCTTTGTGCCAGTTGATGTAACTTGTTTATCAACACTCTCATGCCTGAATACCATTTTATCTTGCAGATTATGGTAGGGGAAGGGATTCTCTACTGTTGCCTATCCAAAAGAAGAAACGGGGTTGGACTGGAGCCTAACATTAATGCCGGAGGCTGCAACTTCAACTCTTTCCTTAGAAGAGCTGTCAGATTTGTTGGTAGGTGTGGGGAACCACAGAGAAAGGAAATGTCTTTTTCAAATAGAAATGTTCTATTTAATTACAGACATTAAGTCTCTAAGCTGTAATTTAACATATAACTTCAGTGCATGATAAGTTTTGCATTATACAAGAAACTGTTAAAACCACCAACATTTGGGCTTTGTAGCTGAACTATGTTATTTACAGTCATGGTCCTTGTTTTGAGCATGAACATACTATGCATTTCAATATGTTTGTCTTTCTAGCTGAAGCATGAATTTACTTTAAAATGACTTTACCAGATCTGTGTTCAGTTTCTTAAAATGAAGAATAAATGTCAGCAGCCCAGTGAGAACGGATAACTCTTCGGAAGTTACTATATCCACAGCAGTGATTCCGTTCCAGTTGTATTGGAGGGTTTTCATCCAGAAGTTACTGCACATGGAAAGGCCACTATAGAACACTGCATCATGGCTATTTTTCCTTTGTGATAGTCTCTAACTTTACCTTCTATTACTTCTCGGTCCTGTAGAAAACCTATAGATCTCACTAAGCAGTTTCTGTATCAAACCAGTTTCAAAACCTTCATCTCTCCTGATTAACATTGGACTATCTTAATGTTGAGTCACTAGCCTTCTTTTTTAACTGAGTTGAGTAGTACCCATAATTCAGCATACCAACCTGAATGTTTTACATTTTCAACAAGTCCATATAACATTTTCATCTGGAAAATATTGCTTCAAAGGAATTCCTTTGATATCTAGTAGATAATTAAATACAAATTTCTCTCCCATGAGAAGAAAAAATATGGTCTAAGTCATGTCCCAGATTCTGCTCCACTAACCATTCCCACCCCATCAAATCAAGAGGCCTATTGATGATGACATGTTATAGTATTCTGAACTGGACTGGTTGGAGGTCTATATCAGGCTGGGTAAATTCTCTTTACAATCTAAATGATATATAGCAATTGAATGTATAAATAATAATAATAAATTAAAAATAAATTTTTAAAAAAGAAACAGTAGGCCATTTAGCAGGATCACAAATTGAGACAAGGAACAAAACTCTAACACATGTAGCTGACCTCCGAGAAACTTTTCCCCACACCTATGGTCCTGGCTGGCTGCAGGGCTCAGTCATGACATAAGGACCCCATCAATGGCGCACCCACCAAAGGGAATAGTAAACATGCTGGAAAAAGAAAACTATGCCTTTACTTCACAGAGTTGATGCTGTGCTAAGAAATGATATGTAAGTCTCTTTGTGCCAGTTGATGTAACTTGTTTATCAACACTCTCATGCCTGAATACCATTTTATCTTGCAGATTATGGTAGGGGAAGGGATTCTCTACTGTTGCCTATCCAAAAGAAGAAACGGGGTTGGACTGGAGCCTAACATTAATGCCGGAGGCTGCAACTTCAACTCTTTCCTTAGAAGAGCTGTCAGATTTGTTGGTAGGTGTGGGGAACCACAGAGAAAGGAAATGTCTTTTTCAAATAGAAATGTTCTATTTAATTACAGACATTAAGTCTCTAAGCTGTAATTTAACATATAACTTCAGTGCATGATAAGTTTTGCATTATACAAGAAACTGTTAAAACCACCAACATTTGGGCTTTGTAGCTGAACTATGTTATTTACAGTCATGGTCCTTGTTTTGAGCATGAACATACTATGCATTTCAATATGTTTGTCTTTCTAGCTGAAGCATGAATTTACTTTAAAATGACTTTACCAGATCTGTGTTCAGTTTCTTAAAATGAAGAATAAATGTCAGCAGCCCAGTGAGAACGGATAACTCTTCGGAAGTTACTATATCCACAGCAGTGATTCCGTTCCAGTTGTATTGGAGGGTTTTCATCCAGAAGTTACTGCACATGGAAAGGCCACTATAGAACACTGCATCATGGCTATTTTTCCTTTGTGATAGTCTCTAACTTTACCTTCTATTACTTCTCGGTCCTGTAGAAAACCTATAGATCTCACTAAGCAGTTTCTGTATCAAACCAGTTTCAAAACCTTCATCTCTCCTGATTAACATTGGACTATCTTAATGTTGAGTCACTAGCCTTCTTTTTTAACTGAGTTGAGTAGTACCCATAATTCAGCATACCAACCTGAATGTTTTACATTTTCAACAAGTCCATATAACATTTTCATCTGGAAAATATTGCTTCAAAGGAATTCCTTTGATATCTAGTAGATAATTAAATACAAATTTCTCTCCCATGAGAAGAAAAAATATGGTCTAAGTCATGTCCCAGATTCTGCTCCACTAACCATTCCCACCCCATCAAATCAAGAGGCCTATTGATGATGACATGTTATAGTATTCTGAACTGGACTGGTTGGAGGTCTATATCAGGCTGGGTAAATTCTCTTTACAATCTAAATGATATATAGCAATTGAATGTATAAATAATAATAATAAATTAAAAATAAATTTTTAAAAAAGAAACAGTAGGCCATTTAGCAGGATCACAAATTGAGACAAGGAACAAAACTCTAACACATGTAGCTGACCTCCGAGAAACTTTTCCCCAGTGTAAAAAATAATGCTATGGACAAAGGCGCATATGCCCTCCCTGCAATGTCTCACCACTATAAGGATCATCCATCCTATCCCAGCAAACAACATCTAGAGTCAGCAGTCTGCAGCCCATCCTCTAGGTCTACAGATTCTGATTTCTCAAAGGGAAAAGGAGGTGGGTTCCTCTTCTTCTCAAACTTCCTCAAGAACTCTCATGTTTCTAGAAATTGGAGGGTAGAAATAAACTATGAATCTCAGGTGTATGGGTAGAGAAAGAACTAGAGGAGTAGTGGTTAGGTGACAATGAGCAGGGATGAAAAAGGCAAAACAAAGTACTATGCAAGTCAGCGCTCTTGGTCTGGAGGCAGCTACAGAAGAATTACCCAGGTGCATCTTGTGATGATTTCTGTGTGCACCTTATGGATCAGAATCCATGCCATCAGTTGGTGAATCCAGCATGCCAAGACAGACTGGAGGGAGCAGAAAAGTTCTAGATCATGTGGATGCCAGAGCTAGATTCCCAAGGATAAGGCCAAGCAAGTGACTTCAAGCAGGCATGCAGTTTACAGGAACAAGTGTGCCTCTGGATTTGTGATTTTTGAAATAAGACCAGCCCTTGGAGACCAAAAGGACAGAACTTGGACCAACAGCTGAAAGAACATCAACTGCACGTTCCCAGAATGTAGGCAGATGCCCCACAATCATGTGCCCAGGATATGATTATTGTTCCCATGCCAGGGTTTGCCTTGTCTGTTTAATCAGCACTCCTCATACGCCTTTGGTTTATACAGAATTAGGACTGATTCCATCGGATTTGGTGACTATAAGCTAGAGTTAGAGACCACCAAGGAGGGAGAGCCCTGGCAGCTCAAGCTTTCCAAGCAACTTAAAATTAGTGTAAATGTTGCTTATGCCTCACATTGAGTTCTCTGAAAAAGACAGTTGGTCACCTTAACTTGCTGCACATATCTGAAAGTGGTCTATGGTTATAGCAATGTTAAGAATTGGCCTTCTCACTAAACTGATGATAGTGCCTAAAATTGCTACTTTGGAGGTACTCTTTGCTCTTAATTTGGTCTTAAGGAGTTGTAGAAGTTTAGTAATTTTTCTATAATATTTTACTGAAATTAACTTAGAGAAAATAATAACAGATTTTAAGTCTAGCATGTTAATGTGTAGCAAACATGCTTGATGCTGACACATTTGCATTACCCATCAACCTGGTAACAGTTTCTTTCATTTTGCTTCTAGGTGTTCATATATTTGGACTATGCTCCACAGCTCTCATTACAGATATCATACAACTGTCCACGGGATATCAGGCGCCGTACTTTCTAACAGTGTGCAAGCCCAACTATACCTCCCTGAATGTATCATGCAAAGAAAATTCTTATATTGTGGAAGACATTTGCTCAGGATCCGACCTTACAGTTATCAACAGTGGCAGGTTAGACACTGAGATCTAAAGACGTTCCATGTCAGCATTTTCATTATTTAGTAACCGCGTGGCATATCACCTTAAGCACGCCTTTTTCAGCCATAGTGATTTGGATTTTGTTTTCTTTTTAACTTCCTGATCACGTAGGTGGCTTTACCACAGTTCATTCAAAATTCTTTCTCCATATTTCAGCCCCTTGTTCTTCCAACTCATACTCAAATCACCAACCCCACTTCTGTGCTGTAACCTACCCTACACTTACTATGGTGTAAGTGTTAGAGCAACTGATTTATGTTAGGATATGTATAGTTAGGCATGGTCTACACTTTGTAGGTGTCTTGTAGTGGCATAAGTAGAAAGTAAACATTTATAAAAGTTCTATGTACATTGTATGCTTCATCAGTGGAATCGTGAATTTTCCTTTCAGTGGAGTTTGAAAAGGAGTAACATCTGGGGTTACATGCTTCCTTTAAATGAACCCAGAAGATCTGTACATCTTCTAACTTTATATGTCAGAAAATAAGGGATATATAAATTCAAGAGGGGTCAGGAGGTGATATAGTGGCTAAAGCTCTGGACTCCCACATGGCTAACCACAGGTCAAGTGCCAGACCTGGCAGCTTAAAAATCATGCCAGGCACATGTGTGTACATGCCCAAAACCCTGAGAGGAGAATGGAGGAGAGGAAATTATGGAGTGGACATTCCCCCAAGGGGGTGATTTCTCACTTTCCCTCTCTGTCTCTCTGGCAAATGCACATATTCTATAAAAAAAAAAAAAAAAACCTGAAAATAAAATTTAAGAAATTACTGTTAATAATTAGATTTTTTCCAATCAGTAAAGTAAAATTAAATTTGTGTGAAGAGAGAGAGTATTTTAGGAACTCAAAAGAAATAAACTACAGTGGGATAAGGCCAATAAATGATAATTATAAGATTGACACTTTCTTTCAATTCATTCCCAAATATTAATTGAAGAATTAAAAAGGGAGAGGGTTATACTTAAAGAATCAGAATCTGATATATGATATTATTACATTTATGTTCTCATGGACCACTCAGTAAATTTGGACCTAAATTTAAAACCTGCATTCTTTGTCAGTCCTATTACATCGTCTGTATTAAATGGTAATTCTCCTTACTGTGCTGCCAAATAACTATGAGGGCACTAGTCTGGGGCCAACTGGGTCACGAATGCGAAGTTCACTGCCTGCCTGTTCTCTGGGGTCTCTGGGTCTATGGGGGGTGTGTGTGTACATGCCCAAAACCCTGAGAGGAGAATGGAGGAGAGGAAATTATGGAGTGGACATTCCCCCAAGGGGGTGATTTCTCACTTTCCCTCTCTGTCTCTCTGGCAAATGCACATATTCTATAAAAAAAAAAAAAAACCTGAAAATAAAATTTAAGAAATTACTGTTAATAATTAGATTTTTTCCAATCAGTAAAGTAAAATTAAATTTGTGTGAAGAGAGAGAGTATTTTAGGAACTCAAAAGAAATAAACTACAGTGGGATAAGGCCAATAAATGATAATTATAAGATTGACACTTTCTTTCAATTCATTCCCAAATATTAATTGAAGAATTAAAAAGGGAGAGGGTTATACTTAAAGAATCAGAATCTGATATATGATATTATTACATTTATGTTCTCATGGACCACTCAGTAAATTTGGACCTAAATTTAAAACCTGCATTCTTTGTCAGTCCTATTACATCGTCTGTATTAAATGGTAATTCTCCTTACTGTGCTGCCAAATAACTATGAGGGCACTAATATAAGTGGATTTTATTTTTTCCTTTTTTTATCCCTTGAAAGAAATGTTTATTCTGCTTCTTTTGTCTATCCTCACTGTTTCTTCCCCATCCTGCATTCTGACTCTTCCACCTGCTCACTCTTTAAATTGTTGAACTAAATAAAATGTTCTGTGATTCCTAAGATGATAATTATTTTAAAGTGAAATACACAGGGAAACATTTTGTTACAATTAGACTTTTCTTATAAAAAAAATACATTTAGATCCACTGCTGTGATAAAAATCACTTTACCTTTTGAAATTCTTTTATGTAAATAGAACTACATATTTAGGAACATCAAAAAAGGTTGTTTAAGGGACTCGGCAGGAGGCGTGGTGACTAAGGGCACTAGACTCCCACATGGTTGACTTCAGTTTGAGTCCTGGACCTGGTGGCTTCCTTTCTCATTTTCCCTCTCTCTGTCTCTCTCTCTGTCCTTCTCTAGTCAAGGTAAAATAAATAAACAAATGCAAAGTTAAATAAAATATTTTTAAATGTCATTTAAAACCCTACATCTTATGAACTTCTACTTTAAAAGGGCATAATTCTAATACAGAAGAACAATTATAATGGTTTCCAACCCATTTCTACTTTCAACCATTATCCCAACAGTGTAAATAAAGTTGTCCCTTGCCAAACGTCATCTATTTATACAGGAGAATAGATCACTACTGTTTATTAATACTAACTGTGTTCAGTGGTGTTTGTTGTCACCCAGGTCTTTCCCCAGAAAACTAAACAGATATTAAAGTTACCACTTAGTGCTTTGCTGATTTAAAACTGAACATTTTAACCACCTAGTGCTCTTAAGATGAGTCCTAGCAGCGTATTTGATCTAAAAGGCATAATTTGACTGTCTTCCTTTGGCAGAAAGTCATTCCCTTCTCAACACGCGACCCTCGCTGCCTTCGCAGCTGTGTACATTTCGGTGAGTAACTGGTTCTTTTTTGTTATATTGTGTCCTACGGAAACATCAGGAGAGTGACTATTGTCTCCAGGTGACTAATTAGATTATATAGCCATGTAATAACAAAACAGTAAGTTTTAGCACTGTAGCCCTTCATTACAATGGCGTCAAAACCATAAATGGGATACTGCTATAAAAATAGTACAGTAAAATAATGTTTCTACTCAGTCGTAATAGTATTTATTTAGCCTGGCATCTCTAACGTAATATTATGCTTCATGGGAAGTTATTGTGAGATCCATGAATGTTACAAATACTAAAACTGAAAGAGCTACATTAATACACACAAATACATATGGACACAGTCATACTACTTTCAGTATTTATGCAACAATGATGTGTTCTAGGCCTTTGTAAATTTCATAAAATGTATAGTCATTGTCTCTGACTAAGGATCATAAAGTCTTCTGTGATAAAAATGGACTGAAGTTATGTGACAAGTAACGTGGAGATTAAATGGTTATGGCTAGTTCTGCCTCTTTTTTTTACAAACTTCCATGTCATTAAAGGAGAGATCCATTACTTATTTGACAATTTCTGCCATGTTTCTCTCTTCTTGGCAGGTATAGACATAAACATAGCAGGGAGAATGGAATGATAAAGTTGATGTCAAGTGTTCCAGTTAGACTTCTGATTTTAACTTGCTATTTGATTATAATTGTCTAATAAAATGTCCTTTCTAACATCCTTAACCCACTTCTTTCATTTTTAAGATGTACTTCAATTCCACCTTAACGGATTCCTCTAAGCTTCTGAAACCTCTCTTGGTCTTCACATTTATCATCTGTGGAATCATCTGTGGGCTAACACGAATAACTCAGTATAAGAACCACCCAGTTGATGTCTATTGTGGCTTTTTAATAGGAGGAGGAATTGCACTGTACTTGGTAAATGACTTTATTCTTATTAGGTAACCTATAGCTTAAAATGGGAAACATGTGCACAATATTTTGCACTATGTTAACTTAGTTGCAATGTATCTTACTTCATGAGAAAATCTCAGGCCATATCTTCATTCTAACCCAATGCACATATGCCACATTCAATAAAATAATTTCTTCAACTTCAACTATCGATCAGAAATTGTGATGATTGCATTGTATCCTTTTATCAACCAGAAAGAAAGAAAGAGGCTATATTACTTTTATAGTAATAATTTTACAGATGAGGAAAGTGAATATTAGTGAAAGGAAGGTCAATAAAATACAGATTTAGTGAAAGGTTATATGACTTGCTCAAAGTACAAATGTAGCACCTGAATGAATGTAACTAATATTGAGTGTAATACTGAATTTGTCAACAGTAATCTATTTTCGGACCTGATTTTCGCCTCTGGGAACTGACCTCAGGATAAGAAAACCTAAGTTGTCCATTTCATTCATCCAATCATTCATTCTACATTTATTTGCTATCTAACCTGTGTAAACATTATACTGAACATTAAAACAGTGAGACATAAGATGTATCCTTTAGAAACATACATTGTAAAGACCAACATAAATACAATGGTTATAATATGTTAATTACAGGGTATACACAAAATGCTTTGGCAATAACAAACTTCCCTATGAACTGCCTTCATAGAAGTGATGGGGTTTTGTTTGATTGGTTTGGTTTTGGGTTTGCCTTAGGGCACATGTGTTCACTGGAGAGAGAGAGAGACAGACAGACAGACAGAAACAGTGAGAGGGAAAGTGAGAAATAACCCCCTAGTGGGAATGGCCATACAGCAGTCCCTTCTTCTCCATTCTCCTCCTGGGATCTTGAGCACAAACGCACACACACCCTGTATGAGTTTCAAGTCAGTCACCAAGTTCAGGACTCAAACTCCAGTCAGTCATCTGGCAGTCCAGTAACTTAACTGCTATGCCATATGCTGGTTCTGTGATGTTTTATTTTTGTTTTGTTTTGCTTTTAATGAAAGCTCTTTAGGATTAGAAAGGAAAAGGGAGAAGAAACTGTGCATGCAAAGAGATGAACATGAGAAAGCCAGTGTAAGTGAAGGGTGATATAACAGGAGGAATGAGGTAATGGCCAGGTGTTTAGCTTGGAAGACAGGATGAATGATCACAAGGAGACCAGGTAAATGACAGAGGAAACAGTAGGAGGAAAGAAAGTCCACATGCTCAGTTGAATCAATAGGCAGTTGAATTGTGTCTGGAGCTCAAAAGAGCAACTTGTACTGGAGAAATAGATTTGGAGATGATGGACATTATTGGTGGACATACCATTGTAGTTATTTGGAGGTACATGTAATTGCCAGGTCATATGAGTAGAAATGAGCCAGGGGATACCAATATCTAAGTAGCTTTTAGAGGTAACGATAGTATTTAAGAAACTCAGAGGAGCTTACAGAAAAATAAAAGTAATGCCCCAGCCAAGTAATGGAGGCAGTAGACATTGTTGAGAATGCTGGAGGTCAGGTAGGAAGGCACTTGGTTCACATCCCAGGTATACACCAGTGTCACAAGTGCACCCATGGTGAGAGTGAAATCCTGGCAGGCTGCAGGGCCAGGGAGAGGGTGGCAGTGTGAGAACCCTGGGAAGAGTGCCTGTTTCTCTCTTTCTCTGGAAATAAATAAGTCAACTTAAAAAAAAAAAGCAATGATCTATACTTGCTGTTTCCAATCATGTGATTTTGGTGCGCTTGGGAATTACTACAAAAAATAATAGAAGTACTAAAATATGCAATGGTATGCTTTTGATTTTTAGATTGTCACTTTCACTCTTATTCTTACCTGCATGCTTTCTTCAAAAGATAAAAAATGAACCAAATTAAAGTTAGTATGCTAGGGACTGCACATAAACCTGGATTGCCCATGGGAGTGTTGCCTCACGATGTGCATTACAGATGAAACAAAGAAACTGAGAACTATGGTCCTCTAGTTCTTGCATTGCCTCTGCACGTGTATGACTTCATGATGTTCTAGAATTAATGTAGGCTTTATGGTCCAAAGAATTCGGGAATGAATCTCAACTTTCATGTTACTTGGCCAAGTTATGTGACCGATCAGAAGCCTGTTTCTTTGCTTATAAAATAAGGATAGTAACAATTTTGCCTCATATCATAAGAAGTATTAAACTATTGGTTGTTGAGAAAATCATGATGTATTTTTGTATGTTTTCTATACAAAAATGTGTCATGACTTTCCCAACTACCCAATATATCACACTGTTGGGTACTGAATACTGACCAAGAGACAGGCCTTGCAGTCTGGTGGAGAACTTTCCCAAGCTTACAATGTAAGTTCAGTTTTTTTTTTTTTTTTTTTTTGGAGAGATTTTCACTGTAGGGCGCGTGCGCTCGCCAGACAGACAGAGAGAGAGACATAGAGACAGAAAGCGAGAAATCACCCCCCAGGGGGGATGGTCACGCCGCAATCCCTTCTCCTCCATTCTCCTCTCGGGATCTTGGGCATGCACGCACACGCGCCCGGCGTGAGTTTTTTAAGCCACCGGGTCCAGGACGCGAACCGCAGTCGACTATGTGGGAGTCCAGCGACATAGCCATTACGCTAACTGCTGGTTCCCGTAAGTTCAGTTTTTATTAGAACATTAAGTAGGGACTGCTCATCCTGATGAACTTTGATAGTGAGAGCAGAGACAGATATTACTTAATAGAACATTTTAACCAGGAATTAAGTTCATTATACAGGCAGGAGCTTGATTTTATTTCATTCGTGTTTGCACCCTAGCCTGTAAAATTGGAAGTTTATCAGTTCTAAACCAATGCTGTCATTCATAGTTAAGCATTCTACAAAGTGTTACATTCATAAATTATTTTGTTTTGACTTGAAAAGTAGACAGCGGCTACCATATATTAAAATGAGCACACAAACAGGAAGCTTCCAAAAGTTCTTATGAAATTAAATTAAAGCATGAGTGTATTTGGTTACCAAAATATTGAAATTCATGCATTCATAATATTCATTTTCCAATGACTTTTTGAAGACCCTTCCTAGGTGTCTGCTACTGCTCTTATCTCTAAAGTAAGCATCTGTAAAACTGAAAATCCAGCAGGGATAAGATCTTTTATGTTCAAAAAGAGTAATAATTTTGAGTCTGAAAGTCTTTTCCAAATTTTGATTATCAAATCTATAACAAGCAAAAAATTGATAGGCTGAGTGTAAAGACAAAATTAAATAAAATCTGGATCAAGTTTAATATAATGGCAATCACTGGATCAAATATTAGTCACAATTTAAGAAAGAACACGGTGCCCCAGTTTGGTGCTGGTTTCTACTCGCTCAAGAGCAATACTGAACAAACAAGGCTATCCTGGGTGAGAACAATGCATGCCTCATTCCAAAGCCATGTGTCATGTTTTATGAATGATCCATTGTTCTATATTTTTTACACCTCTTCTGCTTTCCATCATAAGGTATGATTGAAAACGGAAAGCAAAATAAATCATTTAAGCTGTTGGAGGTGTCACTCAACAAGAAGCTCCTAGCTCCAGAAAAATGAATTGCTTTGAAAAGCTGAAAAAATGTCCTTACTTCTTTCATTGTTTGACTTTCCTTCAAGATATGTCAAGGATAAGATTGGCAAAAACATCCAGTGAGATGGAAAAAGAAATGGGGTCCATGCGTCTAAGTAATTAGTTCAGTGATTTTGGATGGAACATATCTAATTAATTGTAGTTTTCATTTTGTTATTTGTATTAGTCAGTGACCTATAGGGAGATGTACGTCTTTGTGAACTTAGGTGGATATACCAAAGGAAGCTTAGCAACCATGTCTTCTAGTGCATGATATTCACTGTCTTCTCTTCAACACCAGGGCCTATACGCTGTGGGCAATTTTCTGCCCAGTGAGGAGAGTATGTTTCAGCACAGAGAAGCCCTCAGGTCTCTGACAGACCTCAATCAAGACCCCAGCCGAGTTTTATCTGCTAAAAATGGTAGCAGCAGTGACGGAATTGCTCATACCGAAGGCATCCTCAACCGAAACCACAGAGATGCGAGCTCGTTGACAAACCTCAAAAGGGCAAATGCTGATGTGGAAATCATCACTCCGCGAAGCCCCATGGGGAAGGAGAACATGGTTACCTTCAGCAATACCCTGCCGAGAGCCAACACCCCATCTGTAGAAGACCCTGTCAGAAGAAACGCAACCATTCATGCCTCCATGGATTCTGCGCGGTCCAAGCAGCTCCTCACCCAGTGGAAGAATAAGAATGAAAGTCGTAAGTTGTCCCTGCAAGTGATAGAGACCGAGCCCGGACAGTCCCCGCCCAGATCCATAGAAATGAGGTCAAGCTCAGAGCCGTCGAGGGTAGGGGTGAATGGAGACCACCACGGTCCTGGCAATCAGTACCTCAAGATCCAGCCTGGCGCTGTCCCCGGCTGTAACAACAGCATGCCGGGAGGGCCGAGAGTGTCCATTCAGTCCCGCCCAGGGTCCTCACAGTTGGTGCACATCCCCGAGGAGACCCAGGAGAACATTAGCACCTCCCCCAAGAGCAGCTCTGCTCGAGCCAAGTGGTTGAAAGCGGCTGAGAAAACTGTGGCCTGCAACAGAAGCAACAGCCAGCCCCGAATCATGCAAGTCATAGCCATGTCCAAGCAGCAGGGCGTCCTCCAGAGCAGCCCCAAAAACACCGAAGGCAGCACGGTCTCCTGCACCGGCTCCATCCGCTACAAAACCTTGACGGACCACGAACCCAGTGGGATCGTGAGGGTTGAGGCTCACCCAGAGAACAACAGGCCCATCATACAGATCCCGTCCACCGAAGGAGAAGGCAGTGGCTCCTGGAAATGGAAAGCTCCCGAAAAGGGCAGCCTCCGCCAAACTTACGAGCTCAACGATCTCAACAGGGACTCCGAAAGCTGCGAGTCCCTGAAAGACAGCTTCGGATCTGGAGATCGCAAGAGAAGCAACATTGATAGTAATGAACACCACCACCATGGAATCACCACCATTCGCGTCACTCCGGTGGAGGGCAGTGAAATCGGCTCAGAGACTCTGTCCGTTTCTTCTTCCCGCGACTCCACCCTGCGGAGAAAGGGCAATATCATTTTAATCCCTGAAAGAAGCAACAGCCCCGAAAACACTAGAAATATCTTCTACAAAGGAACCTCCCCTACACGGGCTTATAAGGATTGAGCGATATAGCAATTCTACCAACTGGGCGACCCTCGAAAGACCACGTGATTCTACCTGTGCTCCTTTCCAACCTACTGGGAAGCCTCACTGAAGATTGTCTACCGTCAGCCCAGAACCCTCTAACTCTTACACAGTACTGTACTCAAACTTGTAGATTTCACGTCAAGGGGAGGGAAAAGCACAATACAAGAACCTAACTAACATCATTGTGTGACATTTTCTTAAGATCTGTCGTCAGACTCAAAAGTTTTGGCAAAGGGCATAATCAAAAGCAAGTGGTTTCCTTCAATGTATACTATTTTACTTCCTGAATGTGCCAACTTTGGGGATATTTTTCTTTCTAATTAGCTGTGGGAATCCTGAACAAACGTTCCTCACAGCCCAGGCCATGCAGTATTATATATTCATTTTGCAGAATCTGCACCTAAAGCTCAATACGGGTGGTGCTGATTATTGTAGTACATATATCATGTAAACTCTCAAACTCTATTTAGCTGTGAAATAGTGGTGTAAAATTCCTTGTCAACGAAATGCTTCCTTTATTAAGAAGATGCTAGCTGCTTTGTGTTAGAATAGGACACACAGCTGTTCCGTAGTGGCTCTGTCACAGTCAAATAATGAAGAGGTTTATGTGCATTTCTTCAGAATTATGCTTTCTTCAACATCAAAACTTGTGTAGGCATATTCTCAGTGAAAGGGAATAACTAGTACTTTCTGCATAGTTTTTCTGCTATTTATTTTTTATTTAAGTACAGGTACTGCTAACAAAGAATTTGTTTTTCAGTGAGTAAATTTATATAATTTAAATATATGTTGTTTTAGAGAATCTTTTGAAGTCATTGTGATCATATTTTGTGTTCATGAATTTTCCTTTATTTACTGATTAAATTTTTCTTATATACTAGATATGTTCTATTTTAAAAGTAAAAGTAACAACTGATATTTCTGGAGCAAAATATACTGCTGTGGATCTATGAACGGGAAATTTGAGCCAACACTTGACATTGTGGGTTACATTGCCAGAAACGTTGGTCAAGTATACCCTTAGATGTCTCCAACCAACTGGTTTAGGTTATAGTTTAACTAGTAATCCAAAAATTCCTTTTGGTTCCAGATGACTAACTTTTTGTGATATTCTGATAACCAATCAATTAGAGCCACAGTTGGTGGGTTTTACCCTCTGAAAAAATATGCAATTAACAACTAAAAGTATCTCACAGTATCAATTAAGAATGTATTTATTAAAAATATCTGTATAGGGACAGTTTTAGTGCTTAACATGCAAATAACAGTTTTCACTACCTATCCTGAATCGAGCCTTTAGCCTAAATCAAAGGAAACCAATACAATCGATAAGAAGAAGAAACAAAATATTTTTAAGTGTTTTCCAACTTAAAAATTTAAAGTGTGAAGAAATATTTGGTTCTTGGAATTTAGTATTAAGCCTTTTTTACACCATTTCTTAAGAATCCTAATATACACTTGATGATTGCTAAGGGGATAAGAACACAACAGAACTGGTTGATCTGATCTTACTTTAGTTTTCAATGAGAACAGAAAGAGTTGTTTAGACATGAATCGTATCACATCATTATCGATTTCTACATGAAAAGAGCAGGGCTTTCTAGAGAAACCACTCTCCTGAAGCATTAGGAATTTAGCTGAAACCAGCAGAATTGAAACTCTGGCAATAAAATATAGACTCAACCATATCCCTTTTGGCAATGACCTTCTCAGAGAGGGGAGTGGGAGTACAATGCTGCCTTCCCCACTTCTCACCACCACCACCACCACCGGGACACTCCTGCTGGCTCTGGCCAGCTACTGAGGGAAAGGTGGGCTGGTTTTAGTACTCTGAAGAAAACAAAAGCTGCAGCATTTCAGGTGCAGTGTGGTATTTCCTAATCTTTCCTATTTCTTAACAAAAGATTTTAAAATACTTCTCTAGTCATTGAAGTTTTTTTTTCTTTACATAAATATTGATATATTCTTTTTCTACTCAAAGTGCCAAAGGCTACAGTTTTTAATGACTTAAATTGTACCACGTTGTTAAGGAAATATAATGATAGACACTAGAACTCAGACCTCTGCATGTATATTTGATAACACATCTTTTGTAAAAAAAAAATTACAAAAAAAATTTGTTTACATTCCACTGGTACCTTAATTTAAAATAAATCAGACTAACAGGTGGTATCTCTTCTTAGTGTTCTATTTATCTTATTTGCTAATGGGAGCACTTCTTCCTTTGTTAGGCTGTGCTTTATTGATAAAATCAAGTATTGAATAAAGAGAGTTAATTATCTTTTTCAAGTAAATAAAATTATGAAATATATATATATAATATATATATAAAGTATTGTGTTTAATAAAATGTTATGCAATGTTTTCCAAACTGAAAAAGTTTGTAAAGTGCTATAAATGTATTTTGTTAAGTACAGATCAAAGCTATCGTGTGAGTATATTGTGCTAACATCATAGAAATAAAGATTAGATTTCTTCATCAAAACCGGAATATTTTATTTTTTACTTCAGCGTATGAATGAATAGTAATTGGCTTATTGGAAAACAGGAACATTGTACTAAGAAAAAAGATTTCAAACTATGTTCCCTTATTATATAGGGTTTTTTGTTTTATGCTTATTAAAAGAGCTCTTATTTAAACATTCCATTTTTTGCAACATATCAATGTTACAGAGCATAAAAAAGAAAATATGAAAGGGTCAAGTTCAATTGTTCTAAATCAATTTTCAACTAACAATAGCTGATGTGCATATTTCTCCAACATTATCCCTCCATGCTAGCATGCCCTTGCTGCTACAGCTTTTCTTGAATAGTTCATGATTAGTTCTGGAATTTTCTTCCAAGCTATGAACACCCATTATGTGAGTTTTATTGTTGATACTTTATACATCACACTAGAAGATATTAACCCAGGTTTGTGAGGGTTTCTTTTTTTTTTAAGTTCATCTCTGTCATTAAAAAAAAGAGACACAAAGAGAGAGGGAGAGACAGAAAGAGAGACAGCTGCTGCGATAGGGTCTTCAGGCCACAATCCACCCTAAGTCTCAGCCAGTCACTTGTGTCTGGCCTGTTCAAGAGGATTCCTAGATGCAAACCCAGGAACCTTGCTGTGTGAGGCCAGTCGTGTTGCCACTGCTCCATCATCTGATTCCTATTGCAAGTTTTAGGACCACAACCAGGATTTACTGCTTTACTCAACTGATCATTAAGTGGTTTGTTGAATGTAGAAAAAAGTTACGGTCATTCAGTAGACCACCAAGTTCATGCAACTGTCCAGCAGGAACCAAGGTCATGCCTACGAGGCAACTACATGATTACTGTCTGACCAACAGCCATTGTAAGATGATGTTAATTATAGGAGACATTCTCGTTTTAGAGAAGTTAATATGTGAAAAAAATTATATTTATTTCATGATGGTTGAAATACAGTATTACACGCCTCTAGGTCTTCTTGTTTTGTTATCCCAAAATGGAGACATTCAGCTGTATTGTCCATTCTAAAGGATACACTAAAGTCACTTATACACGTCTGTGTATTTGCATTATGTGTTTTATCCAGTAGCAAAAACTACTGGCAAGAAAATAGAAAATAACTTCCTGATCGAAAATGACTAGTTAGTATTATCATATTAGCAAACTAGTTGGGATTGTGAAGAACCCATATCAATGATTTTACTCACATTATGTAAAAAACAGTGACTTGTAAACCTGTTACCCTGGTCCTGGTACCTTTCTCAGGAGACATCAGTGAATAAATTCCAGATTAAATAGATAAGAAGCTATCATTAGGGCCATTACCTTTCTAGTTCTTTTCTGTTTTGTTTTGTTTTGGTTTGGTTTGGTTTGGTTTGTTTCCCTTTGGTTTTAGTCATAGACTGGGTGAGCTCACCAGAAAGAGGTGGATAGCAGGAAATTGAGAAACAACGCCCAGGGTGATGGCCACGCCACAATCCCCTCCCCTCCATTCTCCTCCTGGGATTTTGGGCATGCACACACACACACATCTGACATGATTCTCAAGCTGCCAAATCTAGGACACGAACTGCAGTCAGCCATGTGGGGATCCAGCTTTAACCACCACACCACCTGCTGGCTCCAAGGCCGTGGCATTTCTGTCTTTTATTGGTCAAGTCTTTACTTGCCATCTATGACATTTCATATCACAGTTTAAAGGGAGTATGGAAATTTATGCATGACTCACTAACTTAATTAAATTAATATAATAGAACACAAAAGGAATTGAGATTTTTAAACTACCAAATGGCGTGCGTACTTGTCAGAGAAAGAGAGACAGAGAAAGGGAGAAAGCACCCCCGCCCTCCCGATGAGGCATAATCACACTGAAATCTTTTTTCCTCCATTTCTCTGTCCTGACAGGATTTGGGGCATGTAGATGTAGATACATGCACCCAGAGTGGTTTTTTGAGCTGCTGGGGCCAGGAACTGAACCATAGGCTGCCATGTGGAATCCGACTCCCAGGGCACAGCACTGAACCACTGTGCTAAAGGGCTGGCCCAGAAATGGTTTCAACTACAAGGAAAACATAGCCTGCAAAACAGGGAATGGCCTATTTGAAAATGGAGGGTTGACTTCCTCTACGTATTGAATCTGTCTTCTGCCTTTGTTCTATAGAAAGCTTCAAAATGTCATAGGATCAAATGTTTCAGTTTGAAGAAAATATTGATTTTAGTAATAGTATGTGGACTACAGATAAAATGTAGTTGTAGGAAATCCCCAATGTCCATTCTTTCTGATTGCAGGAGTATATTTAGATGAGTGCTTTGTTATAATAATGATTTTTACTTCACTATCCACACAACCGTTAGTCAATAAAAGCTCCTAATTGTGTGTATTCAGGCACCACAATGATAAAAAGGAGTACTGAATGAAGCTATAGTTCTGCTACTAGTTCTACTTAACTAACTTGCTGAGTGCCAATTTTATCTTCTTTATTCCTTCTTCTTTAAGACTCGCAGTGTTGGGGATCAGCAGATGGCATAATGGTTACATTGCCGGACTTCCACGTAGCTAACTGTAGTTTGAGTCCTGGACTTAGTGGCTTAAAACTCACACCAGGCACATGTGCGCCCATAACCCATAGAAGAGAATGAAAGAAAAGGGATTGTGGCGTGGCCATCACCTTGGGGATGGGGGGATGATTTCTCACTTTCTGTTTCTCTGTCTCTCCCTGTCTTTCCAGCAAGCACTTGCACCCTATAGCAAAAATCTCTCATAAAAAAAATTCTCAGTGTTATTGTCTATGAGAAAAATCTATTTAAATTCTGAAGTTAGTGTATAAAGATGGTACAACTGAATGATTTTGAGGAAGAAAAATTATGAAAATCATATTCATATAAAATCTCCTTTATCCTTAATCACCTCTGAAATTGGTTACTACCTTTTAGAAATCAAAATACTTTCTTTATGAGCACCAATTTTTTGCTTCATTTTGTTTTGTTTTGTTTTTTTTCTTGTATTGTGGTTTATACAATCTAGTCTGTGATATCCTCCGAGAAAAGTTATCTGATATTTGAATATTCGGGAAATCTATTTCATCCCATGCCCAGTCTTTCCCATTTGAGATCTAAGTTAAATAATGGCAGATCTTTCTGGAGGAATAAAAAGAGGCATTTTCAAAAATTATGTTAAAATGGGTCAAGGACTTAAATGTAAAATGTAAAACCATGAAAATTTTGATTAAAAAGATACAAAAGAATATTTGGCTTCTAAAACAAGGACCAGTTTATAGTATATCTTTTCATCCTCTAAACCAGGCCCTTCTTCCCCACCCCACCCCCAACTTTATTGAGATATAACCAACAAATAAAAGTTGTATATATTGAAAGTGTGTACTGTAATGTTTTGTTATACATATCCATTGTGAAATGATGACCACAATCAGGCAAATTAATACACCTATCACCTCATGTAGTTACTATTTTATTGTGTGTGGTAAGAGCACTTAAGATCTGCTCTCTCAAATTCCAAGCATACAATACAGCATTACTCAAATCGCCAGAACTTATCCTACATATGACAGAAAAACTATGTTAAAAAAATCTTTTTTTTTTTTTTTTTGGCTGCATGGTGCATACACTCACAGGAGAGAGACAGGGAGAGATAGACAAAGTGAGAAATTGAGAAATCACTTTTCCAGGGGAATAGCCATGATACAATCCCCTTCTCCTCTGCTCTCTTCCCATGGTTCTGAGCACACATATACACACAAACTGTGTATTTCTCAAGCCTTAGGGAGTTTCTCAAGCCAATGGGTCCAAGATTCAAACCACAAAGTCAGCCACATGGAAGATCCAGCCACCCCGAACATCATGTCACCTGCTGACTCCAAAACCCTGCAGGTGTGGCGTGGCCTTTGACGAATCTCTCCTTATCTTTTCCACTTCCCAGCCCTGGACAACAACTCTTCCCTCTTAACAGGGTCTTTCACTGGGCAAATGTTCTTCATTTTAATAAGGTCCAACTTACCTTTTTCTTTTATGAACAAGGCTGTTAGGATTAAATCTAGATTTATAATGAGTACTCAAAACTCAACAATATAAAAATAATAATGCAATAGAAAAATAGTATTTTTAAAAAATATATATATATAAATAGGTACAGATGTTTTGTTAAAAGGTATACACAAATGGCAAAAAAGCATATGAATACTTGTTCAGTATCATTAACCAATTGGGAAATTCAATTGAAAACCACAATGAGATTTCTACATACCCAACAGAATGACTAAAATTAAAAGTAGTGATAATATCAAATGCTACTTATGACTTGGAGAATCACTTGTTCTGAGTTGGCTGGAAATGTAAAATGATACAGTCACTCCAGAAAACACATTTTATTTCAAAAGCTAAACACATACCGAGCACAGAAATGAATTTTGGGGCATTTATCCTACAGAAATGAAAATTATTTCCACATTTTAAAAAATGATACAGGACCAGAAGATGGTATAGAAGTTATTTATGTTGCTGAACTCCCATGTAGTCAACCACAGTTCAAGTCTGGGACCTGGTGGATAAAAACTCATGCAGGGTGCATGTGCATGTGTGCCCAAAATCCCAAGAGGAGAATGGAGGAGAAGGGATTGTGGCATGGCCATCCCCCTGGGGTATGATTTCTCGCTTTCTGTCTCTCTGTCTCTCTGGCAAGCACCTGCTCCACATAGCGAAAATCAAATCTCTCTTGAAAAAAAAGGAAAAAATGAAATATATATATATTTTTTTTCATGGTTTCTCTACTAATAATAGCCCAAAACTAGCATTACTAGTCTTAAAAACCAGATGACTTTAATGGTTGATGATTAAACAAACTGTTACACAACCATGCTACAGAATACTAATCAGCAATAGAAAGAAATGAACGACCAGTACACAACTGAAATGATTCTCCCAGGGATTACATTGGATAAAATAAAGACCATTGTATGATTCCATCTCATGTAATCAATAGGCCAGACACAAGCAACCTATATTTGTAGTAATGTCTCTACCACCTTTAACACATGGCTTCCAAGGTTGCTCTAATTGTCAGGATTTCCCAGCAGGAGTCACAGCTGGAGGGAGAAGTCAAGAATAAGCAGCCTTGCCTTCAAGCTGCCATTAAAGAGGCATCCAGCATTTACAACCCACCCAATTAACCCAACCAGATCACCTTGCTTCAAGAGAGGATGAGCAAAGTCATCCAGCTGCGAGGCCCAAGTCCCAGCTAAAATTTAGCATCTTCTCTAACTGGGTGAAAGAGGATGAGAGCAGTTTGTGCATACGGTTTATTTTTCATTTCCTTTCTAAAAATTACTGACTTCTTTGTAACATTTTAGTGTAGGAAGTGATCTGAGAGATCACTGCCCTCTTAGGCACGATCACTGTATGTTTCACATGTGACAAAGTCGAACACACAAATAAGTGATTTACTTAGTCACGCAGTTATTGGGAGTCAGGAGGGCACTGAGGGGAGGAACAACTATCTTCTGTTCCAAATCTCACATCACCCACCACATAGGTGGGGCACTCAATAACTTTTTGAAGTAAATGAACGAATCTTCTGAAACTAGAGGGAGCGCATTATTCTGAAGCGCTGGCCTAATCTCTACCTTGTGAGAATACGTATAGATCCTTTCTCAGCATGATCGATGTATTCACTTAATCATGCATTTTGTGTTATTAATCAATTTGATAAATGAAGCATCATATGCTTACTACATGCCACACCCTAAGGTCTTTGTGAGTGGTTCATAGCACAATAGATATTCAATAAGTACAAGAATAATTGAATATAGTATGTTCTATCTATTGTGAATGAAAAAAATAATTAAAATAGGTAAATTAATAGAATGTTTTATTTAAAAGAAAGTGTGAGGGAATTTAGAAGAGAAAAACAAAGGTTGTACATTTGACTGTACCCTGAAGTTCTACAGTTCTCAAAAATTCACTCCAGGACACTGAAGCTGAATTTAGGCTACTTATGTTTTCTCCTTTTTTTCTTTTTTGAAGCATTTTTAAGAAGTGTTGACAAAGTATAAGCCAAATTTCTGAGAACAAGCTGTCTTTTTACAATGCTCACAATTTAGCAACAGTTGTTTGTTCAAATGTTCCCACCTCCACAGTAATCTCTGTAGGCAAGTGTCAGTAAAGAGTACCTACGTATTCTATGATTAAAAAAATAAATAAATAAAAGTTTAAAAACTCAGGAAGCTCTCCTTAGAGTCAAGAATTCAAGATTGTTTTTCATGGGTGGCCCCATAGCTCAGCAGTTAAGCATATTTCACATGGCCAACCAAGGTTTAAAAAACACTGACTGCAGCTGCTTGAAAAACATACTAGTTGCACATTTGTGCCCAGGATCATGTCAGGATGGAGAAGTGGAGGGAAAAGAATTGTAGCATGACCAGGTCCCCATGGGGGCTGCTTTCTCTACCTACCTCTGTCTCTTCCTCTCTGTCTCATGCATATTATCACCTAGCATTTAGGGGGAAAAAATAAAGGTTATTTTCTAAATTCAAAATCACATATTAAATCCAGGATGTAATTTTTTTTAATATCTGGCATATCCACTGGTCTCTGGTCCCCACCCAATCTTGTACTAGGAAATAACAGTATTTTCAGAATTCTGAAGTAGTGAAAGAGTTTTGAAGGTGCCTCAGTTTCCTTATCTGCACAACAGCAATAATAATTTCGGTTGTTATGGGAAGTAATTGAATGTAGGTAAGTGTTTTTAAAATTGTGTTGCATTGGCGACCAGCAGTTGTCATAATAGCTATGTCGCTGGACTCCCATGTAGTGGACCAAGGTTCAAGTCCTGGACCCAGTGGCTAAAAGTCATGCCGGGTGCTTAAGCGTGCGTTCCCAAGATCCCGAGGGGAGAATGGAGGAGAAGGAGTTGCAGTGTGGCCATCCCCGCCCTGGGTGGTGATTTCTAGCTTTCTGTCTCTCTGTCTCTCTCTGTCTTTCTGGTGAGCGCATGCGCCCTATAGCAAAAAACCTCAAAAAAAATACTGTGTTGCATTTAGTAGGCAGTGCATTAGTATCAGCTATTATCATTCTTTGTTACGTGGCTTATAAACTCACCTTACCTCTCCTCACCTCTCCCTAGAACTATAGATTTGAATATATAACTCAACTGCCTACTTGATTAATATTAGTCTCCCCTCTTGACAAATTTCATTGCCTGGCAGAATTTTGATAATAGGCATAATTTTTATTGTAAACATGAAAAGCAGTATATTTTACCTGATTTGATCAGAAATAACATCTCTGAAAGCAATCAATGCAGATTATATAATTTCCCAGTGCGCTTCATATCTTCATATAGTCTCCACAATACCACTCTTATCCTAAACCTAAGTAACATTACCCCTACTCACTATTCTAACATTTTTACCAGAACTATTTAGTGGATAATGTTCTTTTTTCCCTAGAATAACTATTCATTATAGGATCTCAAAAATATGTCAAGGACAAACTAAGAGAAATGAAGTTTCCTTTGCTTTATTTGGTATTTAATCACCTCCTCCATGCCAACCCCTCATTGTTCTATGAATTACAGCAGAGATTTCTGCATGTTCTCTTGAAAAAAAGACTAGAAGAACAAGAAATTTTGCACAATCTTTTTGCCTAAATGCCAGATAATTGAATGTGCTGTTCTCAATTCTTAATACCCAGAGCAGTTAATGTTTTATGGTGGTTAGCAGCCCTTCACCATTGAAGGGGTTATTTGGTTATAGTTGTACCTGTGAATCACCTAGTACATAGTTAGTATAACAGATTCCCGATGGTACAACGCATTTAACTAAATAGTTAGTGTATCACTGTTGCTCCATATACATGATCTCTGCTTGTTTAATCTATTTCACTTAAAATAGGAAAGGATATATCAGGTAAACGTGACCATTTATCCATACAAACTTAACTTCTCTCACTCCTAAAACTCTAACAAAGTAAATATAGAAAAGAAAAAAAGGTATACTCACCTACAAAGTCAAGGAAAATAGAAGATAATGTTTTTTTCTTTTTTAAGGTTTTTCCCATGGGGGCATGTGCATGTCAAAAAGAGAAAAAGACAGACAGAGAAAGGGAAAGCGAGAAATCACCCCCAGGAGGAATGGCTACATTGCAATTCCTTCTCTTCCATCCTCCTCTTGGGATTTTGGGCTTGCACATACATACACCCGGCATGATTTTTTTTTTTTTTTGAGAGGTTTTTCGCTATAGGGCGCGTGTGCTCACCAGACAGACAGAGAGAGACATAGAGACAGAAAACAAGAAATCACCCCAGAGGGGGGATGGTCACGCTGCAATCCCTTCTCCTCCATTCTCCTCTCGGGATCTTGGGCACACACGCACACGTGCCCGGCCCGAGTTTTAAGCCACCAGGTCCGGGACATGAACCGCGGTCGACTACGTGGGAGTCCAGCGACATAGCCATTACTCTAACTGCTGGTTCCCAACCCGGCATGATTTTCAAGCCACCAGGTCAGGGACTAGAACCATGGTCAGCCATGTAGGAATTCAGAACCTTAAATACTATGTAACCTGCTGGCCCCAAAGGAAGATAACTTTTAAATTATTTTATAAGTAAAAGAACAGATATGAAAAAATGATCATCACTAATCTTCAGGGAAATGCAAACAGAAACCACAAAAAGATATTACCTTGAGCGTATTAGAATGGGCATTATTTAAAGACAAAAGATAACAAATGTTGGTGAGGATGTGAAGAAAAAGAACCCTTGCATAATGTTGGTGGAATGTAAATTAGTGCAACCATTATGGAAAACGGTATGAAGGCTCCTGAGAAAATCAAAGTAGAATT
This sequence comes from Tupaia belangeri chinensis, assembly GCF_000334495.1. Taxonomy (NCBI): domain Eukaryota; kingdom Metazoa; phylum Chordata; class Mammalia; order Scandentia; family Tupaiidae; genus Tupaia; species Tupaia belangeri. Next base: position 3,933,147 of record NW_006206544.1, read on the forward strand.
ACCATACAATCCAGCAATCCACTACTGGGTACATAACCAAAGGGAATGAAATTAGTGTGTCAGCTGCATTTCCTGATCATTGTGCATTAGTCACAATACCAACATATAGAAGTAACCTAAGTGTCCAGCAAAGAATGACTAGATGAAGAAAATGTAGTATAAATTCACAATGGAATACTCTACAACCTTAAAAAAAAAAAAAAAGAAGAAGAAAATTCTGTTGGTTGGAACAATATGAATGAACCTGGAGGATGTTATGTGAAGTGAATAACAGACACAGAAAGAAAAATTCTGCATAGTCTCATTCATATGTGGACCCTAACAAAGTTGAACTTATAGGAGTAGAAAATAGAATGATTCCCTGAGACTGGGAGGTGGAAAAGATTGGGGAAAGCAGAGATGTTGGTCCAAGGATACAAAACTCCAATTAAATAGGAGGAATAGATTCTAGTCATAAAAATAATGTATCCTGGGACCAATAAGTGTCATGGTTAAGGCTCTGGGCCCATGCGGCCAAATCCATGGTCTGAAACATCCTGAAGAACACACAGGGCACATGTGTTGTGCATGCCGAAAATCCCAATAAAGAGTAGAGAAGGTTTTGCAGTGTGGTCATCGCACCTGTAGGGTGATTTCTTGCTTTATGTCTCTCTGTCATTCTCTCTTTCCTGCGAGTGCACATGCCCTAGAGAAAAAAAAAAAAAAAAAAAAACTAAGAACGAGCTATTATGGTTTCAATGTCTCCCTCAAAATGTCATGTGTTGGAATTTGCCTGTATTGTAAAGAAATTAAGAGGGTAGAAACCAAATCTGACTATGGCTTTGAAGGGGGACTTTTAGGAGGTGATTACAATTAGATAAGGTGGGCATTTCATTGGGGTGTGGCCCCCCACAATAGAATCTATGGCCTTACAAGAGGGAGAGAGACGAGATTAGACACAGACTCACACCAGCGCTGCCCTCTCACCATGGGATTCCCTGTACCACCTCGGGACTCTGCAGAGCCCCCAAACAAGAAGACTCTCACCACATGCAGCCCCTGACCTTGGACCTCTAAAACCGTGAGTCTCTATTTTTATAAATGACCCAGACTCATCTATCTCTGCTATTAGCAACAGAGAATGGAAAAAAATCTAAAGATACTAGTCGATGGGTATGTTAATTGCCCTGGCTTAATCATTCCATACTGTTTATGTATGTACACACACACACAGATATCACATTGTAACCCATAGATATATATAATTGTTATCTGTCAATTAAAAATAAAATATTTAATATTTAGTGTATGTTAAGTACCAATCTGTATGGAAAAGAAACATTTGTTTCATGATGCCTAAAAAGTACTAGAGAGTCTGCTCTAGCAAAAGGCAGAATAGACAAGGAAGAAGACACAGGATTCCAAAACACAATTAATATATTAAAATAATAAAAGGAAGTCTCAGGAGTCTAGTTGTAAGCAGGATCAAAAGTGAACTAGTACAAACTGGAACAGAAGGCCAGAGGGCGGTGGGAGAGACATCATTAGAAACAGAATTGAATCGGGTACATCTGAAATATTTAAGCATCTGGAAGACCTATCACTAGAAATGTAACAGCTCTCAGAGCATCTGGGTGAAAATTTCCACTTGGAACGTCAAAGAAAGACTAAGCAAATTAAAAAGGCAAGTATTAAAATTTTGGACAAAAAAAAAATTGAGAACGTAGATATATAGTATATCCTTGACTCCACAATGAATAAAATTTACTTAACAGTACAAATACGAGCACCAATCACTGAGTCAAATGAAATGTGTGCAGCTGGAAGGGGATTGGTGACTTCGCTGAGGAAAGTGTTAGGAGACCAGTCGGGCAGAAGACTCCGAGGAGAGTGGGTTCAGAAACAAACAGGAGAGGGCCTGGAGATGGCAACTGTGGGCAGTGCTTCCAGGGAGTTTCAGCAAATATTTGTCTCAGCATCGCTAATGTTGAGAGTTTATTTACATAAGCTGTAATGAATGCTTCAGAAAAAAATGCTGAAAATATAAACTTATAAGAAAAATCATATGAAAAATTATACACACCTGTTATTTAAAAGTTGATCCAGGCTAGCCCATGGCCTGATGATTAACACACTGGATCCCATATGGCCAACTCCACAGTTTGAGTACTGGCCCCAGTGCCTTGAAAATCCTCACAGGAGACTAGAAGAAACAGAATTGTAGCAAGGTCATCACCCCTGGGGGGTGATTTCTCTCTCTCTCTCTTTCTCTCTTTCTCTCTCTCTCTCTTTCTCGCGTGCGCACGCGCGTGCGTGAGTATACATGTCCTATAACAAAACCAAAACAATAAAGTTGATTCTGTTGAGAATTTTCACTATATACCCCACCTCCATCACCAAATTCTGAATATCTCAATTTCTAGCCCTGAGGGGAGAAATCTTTCATTTCTAAGTGGAAAGAAAAATCTTTATACTTATCTTAACAGAAATTATTTACGAAGTCAGCTTTCTTTGTCCAGATCTACTCTGGCTGGGATTCTCTAGACTAACATCAAGGAGAGAGCATGGGGTGCTCCACCAGCCACTTTTCTGCTCCCCCCCCCAGCCACTTTTCTGTTAAGCAAATTGAAACAGCAAAATATCGTAGACAACAGTATATTCTCACTGCGTATTGATGTTGAGTGCATGATAATGCACGGTCTTGGATATTCCTTCATTATTCAGATTAATCATCATGTCAGCATTTTTAGAAGCCGTTTTTATTTAAATATACATGAAAGTTAGTCCTCGTGGCAAGACTAGGAAAAGGGATTGTGTAATGAAGAGAACCTACTGCGAGTGCCTGCCTTCCTTCCTCCTCACTCTCTTGTGCGTGTGTTCTCCTTCATTAAAAAAAAAATGGAGTTGTCAAATTTATGAACTGAATTTGTAGAAAAGGTGATAATTATGCTTCTAGTTGCATTTTTTTTTTTTTGGAGAGATTTTCACTGTAGGGCGCGTGCGCTCGCCAGACAGACAGAGAGAGACATAAAGACAGAAAGTGAGAAATCACCCCGCAGGGGGGATGGTCACGCCACAATCCCTTCTCCTCCATTCTCCTCTCGGGATCTTGGGCACGCACGCACACGCGCCCGGTGTGAGTTTTAAGCCACCGGGTCCGGGACACGAACCGCAGTCGACTACGTGGGAGTCCAGCGACATAGCCATTACGCTAACCGCTGGTTCCCTCTAGTTGCATTTTAAACTCAGTGCATAATTCTAGTTTAGAGGAACTCTAGTATCATGAATAAGGGCTGGGGATTTGCAGAAGATCTGTATTCAAGTCTAGAATCTACCACTTGCTTGCAGTATGATCTTAGGCAATGACCTCTTTGGTTTCTCTGAACTTTCGTCTCTGCCTCCGTAACAAACAGTCCTCGAAAATGAGCTCACAAAAATTTGGGGAATCAGATGGGTGACACATGTATAGTTTCTTTTAAAACTGCGAAAGATGCATAAATAGAATGAATATAAAGTATTGAATAAATTTAGGGTTTGCTTATCACTAATATTTTAACTTCTTCATTATAAATACCTAAAGTATAAATTCTGTGAACTATGACATAGTCAAGTATATCTAAGGATCAGCAAGACAGAGAAAAAGAGAGAGCAGGAGAGACAAAGTACTCTCCAACAGAGTGTGGGCATGCCACAATCCCTTCTCCTCCCCTTTTCAACCCTGTCTGGATTTTCACACTAGTGCCCCATGTGTTCTTCAAGCCACCAGGTCGGCACTCAAAGTATGGCTGGTCACATGGGATCTGCCTCTCTTAAACACAAGGCTATGGTGCCAGCCTGGCAAGATGCTGCCAACACTCCAGTGGTTCCTATATTCAGCTAGCTGCCACCGGGAGATGATAGGGCTATTTGTAAGCCACCAAGTCGGCACTCAAAGTATGATCTGCCTCTCTTAAACACAAGGCTATGGTGCCAGCCTGGCAAGATGCTGCCAACACTCCAGTGGTTCCTATATTCAGCTAGCTGCCACCGGGAGATGATAGGGCTATTTGTGTAATTGGAATGTAGGTTTTAGTTCTGATACTTCAGTACAGCCACTTAAATTATAATGAACAAACTACTTGATATTCATTCAAATAATAAATCAGATGCTCAAGTTGAATATATAATAAAAATAACATTTAAAGAGCAGGGCTTTTAAAATATAAGTCCCAGCCATGAAGCAATTTGTTTAACCTGATCTAGTCACCTTTTAAATCAACACTTGGGGGAGAATGCAGTGCAGACTCCATTCTGCACCAGGGAGGAGTTGCTTTCTGGCCCCGCGAAGTTGCTGTGCCACCTGTGTGGAACTACTGTGGCCCCCTTTCTCTCCTTTCATTAAAATAGTTGACTCCAGCAGATTTATCTTTAGAGCACTGCAAGTGTCACTGCTACTGCTGTCTCAAGCTGTGCCTGTTGCTGTGACAAGATAGGAACTAGCTATTGCATCCTTTGTGCCTGTACAAAACTTTATACCAGCTCACTACTGCCAGCTGCAGTAACTGTGTACTTGAATCCTTGGAATAACCTCAAGAAGTAGACACTATTTTTTGTTTGTTTGTTTTGAGAGAGGTTTTTGCTATAGGGTACATGCGCTTGGCAGAAAGACACAGAGAGAGAGAGAGAGACAGAAAATGAGAAATCACCCCCCAAGAGGGATGGTCACACTACAATCCCTTCTCCTCCATTCTTCTCTCAGGATCTTGGGCACGCACGTGCACATGCCTGGCATGAGTTTATCCACCAGGTAACCGTAGTCGACTACATGTGAGTCCAGCAACATAGTCATTACACCAACTACTAGTCCTTATTATCCCCACTGTACAGGTGAGTAATGTGGTGGACTGAAAGATTGACAATTTCTGCCCTGTGCTCTCAGTCAGGTCTCACATCTGGGCTCTCCAGTTCTGTACGCCTTCTCCTAACTGACTATCTATACAAAATACACCCCTTAGTAGTTTTATAATTTTTGGTTTGTTATTAATTTCAAAAATGTACTCTTCTCCAAAGTAATAAAACAGGTAACACTATAAAGAAGAAACTTCACCACCCAGCTAAAGTCCTTAAAGCTGTTCTAAGCTCAGTTTATTCAGGACCCTGAAAATACTCTAACCGCAAAGTCATTCATGGACTGTAGCTACTTTGTTTCACATTTAAAAAAAAAATTATTTAAGATGTTCTCTAAACTAGATTCTACAGAAAAAAAAGAATAAGAGAAGACCATTCAACTCAAAGAATTTCTTTTCAATCACTTAAAGAAAACTCTTATTAAATGGTTCTTTTTAGCCCTTTCTAAATGACTAATTTAGTATGCTTGATAAGACCATTGGACTCAAAGAATTTCTTTTCAATCACTTAAAGAAAACTCTTATTAAATGGTTCTTTTTAGCCCTTTCTAAATGACTAATTTAGTATGCTTGATTAAAGAAAGATAGACTTTAACTTCCTGACTAAATTTTCAACTTTTCCTTTTCAACTGAGCATTCAACTTCCAAGTCAAAGTAAAAAAATACGAAGAAAAAAATATGCCACACATCTCTCTACTTAGAATCTTTTTTTTTTTTTTGAGAGATTTTCACTGTAGGGCGCGTGCGCTCGCCAGACAGACAGAGAGAGAGACATAGAGACAGAAAGCGAGAAATCACCCCCCAGGGGGGATGGTCACGCCGCAATCCCTTCTCCTCCATTCTCCTCTCGGGATCTTGGGCACGCACGCACACGTGCCCGGCATGAGTTTTAAGCCACTGGGTCCGGGACACGAACCACGGTCGACTACGTGGGAGTCCAGCGACATAGCCATTACGCTAACTGCTGGTTCCCTCTACTTAGAATCTTAAAATGTGGTCATTCCACTCACTTTCCAATCTAAATATGGTTGACGTAAACCACATTTGTAGAGAACATCTTTATTCTCTTGTATCTCATTAATCCTCCTTTCCCTATTTTTTTCATCTCTCTATTGATGTCATATCAGCTGATATTGAACAAATCCTTTATATCTAAAATTTTAGTTTATGTCCAAAGCACATAATATACATAATATTGCTGAAAAAATTTTACTTGAAAGAAACAAAAGAAAGAAAAAAAATTAATTAACTTCTTAAAAAATGTGTATACTTGAGTATAAGTGCTATAAAAATTTTATTCAAAATCATGTTTGTTTTATAAGGAAAAACGGTAATCTTGTCTACATTTTAGCAATTTTACATTGCTAAATATAAGCAATATTTATTCACACAAGCACAGTGAGCCGGCATTGAAGAAACTCAAAATCATCTATATGAATTTCTTAAGTCCTCCCAGCAATTTCAGATCTATTACTATTTTAATTTGAAAAGTGAGAGACAAAAACCCAGGAAAATAAAGTACTCTCTCAAGCTCACTACCTACCAATTGATAGACGAGATTTTTAAATCTAGGACTCTGGGATTCCAGCTATATCTATGGTGGTACTCCGTGAAAATTTGGCTTTTAACTTTATTTATTTCTTGAAAGAAAGAAAGAGTAACAGGCAGCCTCAACAGAGTTTTGTTACACCACAATCCACCTCCAGCCGTTCAGCCAGTCGGCATTTCTCAGGACTAACTGGGACCTGAAGGACAGTGCTGGGTGTGGCATTGCAGAGCAGTGCCCTCCCACCGGGACCAGCTTGGATGGGCCCCTTGCCCCCTTCTTGGTGAAGGTCAGACCCAAAAATACACACTCCTCAGTCAGGAGGGGCCATGCAGATTCGAGGGGGCAATGGGTGGGAAAACTTATATTCCCTAAAATCTCATCAAGGGAGTTTAGGCTGAAAAATCCCTGTGGCTAGCAAAACTAAACAAAACAAAAACATACATTCTTTCAGTAACACATTTTTGAACAGAAGCTTTGTCCTGATACGTGTTCAGCATATTTTTTAAGATAAAGGTAAATCTTCTTTGTCCTGATAGGAGTTCAGCATATTTTTTAAGATAAAGGTAAATCAAGTGTTCTTTAACAAACTGTGGCTTATTTGGAATCCCGTAGGTATAGTCTTGGGGGAAAAAAAGGACTATCTCTTCCAAAATCCATAGCTGGCCAGATCACCCTGCTCTCTCTAAACTGTGATGGTAATCCATTTCTAAGTTCATTAGCATGTGCCTGGACCCTCTCTGCTTAACCTGTTCCAGAACGGCCATGTTCCAGGTAACCTTGCTCTCTCTTCTGCTGCTCTGGCCCACCACACAAGCCTTGACTAATGTTAGAGAGTCATCACATCATAGAGCTGCTTCATTACTAAGTCGGACGGACTTCTCTCTGTTTCCATGGTCTAGATGTTTAGATATCTATAAATACAAACTCTGCGTGTGTGTGTGTGTGTGTGCATGTGTGTGTGTGTGAATGCAAGGGAGACCAGTTAAGAAGAAAACACACACCTCTAAGTATGTTAGCTAAAGTGGCTAAGTAGTAGCTCTATGAATATTTCATGTTTCCTCCTGGCCATTGCCTCTGCAACCTGTTTCTAAAGTGATGGAAGAGAGAGAGAGAGAGAATGCAAGGGAGACCAGTTTCCATAGGAACAAAGTTAACAACAGAAAAACCTGTTAGGCAAAAGTACTGCCTCCAGGTAAGCTGAATTCAGGACACTAGTGTCATGAGCAACACAGTTATTTCATTTCATTTTCAAAAGTCATTCCTAAAATAATCTTCCATAATCTGTCCCCTAAAATTTTTTTAAATCAGAAAATTATTGACACTTTTTATTTGGACTGGTATTAGTTCGATATGAGAAAAAAAAGGCAAAAAAAAAAAAAGAACTCTAGAAAAATTAAGGCAAAATATTTACTTTTTCTTAATTATTAACTCTGTAGTGTATCTAACCATAAAACATGCTAGCTACTAACAGAAAGCCTGAAGAATAAAAAAAAATAATAAAGTAATAAGTAGCATAAAAGTTTTCTAAATTTATAAGATAAATTGCTAGGAAATAATTTGATTTAGAAAAAACTTGATACCTTACAAATAATTTCTCATAAGCAATAAAAGAAAGCAAGATTAACCTGTAGCATATTTTAAGAGCCCAGAAGAAACATTTCATTTTAGAAAAAAAAATCTGTGATTCTTATGTAAACGCCAAAACTTCTACTTACAGCTTCTGAAAAGGCACTTAAGTGTTAAAATAATAACAACAGACACCTGGGAATGACCTTGAAATGCTTGTTTGCCCTTTCTCCTTATACCCAACAGGCCATCAGATGCTGTGTCCCCCACTTCCTCCTCTAGTGCTCTCTTCCCAGGTGTCCTAGGTCCACACTGCAGGCTTACAATTGCCCTTCCTTTTTTGTTTTTACTTACCTACCTTCCCAAGCCAAATAGGCAGGTTTCTCATGTTTGTTACAATAATATGACTAAATTACTTGACGACATAATTAAACATCTCATGGTGAGGTCACATTTCCCAGGGTGACCTGGATTTAAAAGAGTTTTGTTTTTATGATAGAAAGCATACGTGCACGAGAGAGAGAAGTAGAAAGCAAGCATACCTGGGTGGTCCCCTCACCTAGTGATTAAAGGAACCAAATCTGGGACCAACAGTTAGTGTAATGGCTATATCGCTGGACTCCCATGTAGTTGACCGCAGTTCTCATTCCGGACCCGGTGGCTTGAAACTCATGCTGGGCGCGTGTGCGTGAGTGCCCAAGATCCTGAGAGGAGAATGGAGGAGAAGGGATTGTAGCGTGGCCATCCTTCCTGGGGGTGATTTCTCGCTTTCTGTCTCTATGTTTCTGTCTGTCTGGCGAGTTCATGTGCCCTATAGCAAAAACCTCTCCAAAAATTAAAAAAAAAAAAGGAGCCAAATCTCACATGGCCCATTGCAGTTTAAATCTAAGCCTAGTGGCTTGAAAAACATGCTGGGCACATCTGTGTGCCTCAACAAATCCTAACAAGATGGAGAAATGGAGAAGGGGATGGCACAGGATCTCGCTCCACTGGAGAGTGCTTTCTCCTTTTCTCTCTCTGTCTCATTTGGTGAGCACAGGTACCCTCTGGTGATTTAGAGAGAGAGAGGGAGAGCACCCTCTCTCTGCATGCCTTTATCTCCACCTTCCCAATCCTCCAGTTCCTCGGGATCCTGGGCACTTTCACATGTACATGGTGCATTTTTCAGGCTGACCTGGGATCCGATTTGTGGTTACCTCATGGCTGCCAGCACTGCAAGGTCCAAGTGTTACCATTATACCATAGCAGAGTCAAAAAGAGAGATTTATCATTTGAAAAATAATTTCCTTATTCAAATACTGTGGAAATGGGGAAAACAAGTTTTTATTAAATAAGTAAACAAAGGAAACATATTCTATGATGTTAGAATTTCGACCACAGTCAGCAGTGGTGGTACAGCGGTAATACAACATGTGATACTGAAGCCATATGGGGAGGTCTCTTTTTTTAATTATTATTTATTTAATTTTATTCATTCATTTATTTTAATTTGACCAAAGAGAGACACACAGAGAGAGAGAAAGGCATAAAGGAAGCCACCAGGTCCGGAACTCGAACCGTGGTTGGCCATGTGGGAGTGTCCAGCACCTTAACACCACACCACCTGCTGGTCTCATATGGGAGGTCTTGAGTGTGCATCCCAAGGCCTTTGTATACATGCTGGCCATGAGCACATGTACCTACAATCCTGACTAGCTGAGGCTGGCTGTGAATCATGATACAAAGACCTTTCTCTTGGGCTAGCTAGTGCTGTAGTGGTTAAGGCAGCTAGATCCCACAGGGCTGGTGGTGCAGCTCAAGTCCTGGATCTAGCAGCTTGAGAAACACCAAGCACATGTGTGTAAGTGCCCAAAATTCTTAGAGGAGTATGGAGTAGATGGGATTGTGGTGTAGTCATCCCCCCAGGGAGTGCTTTCTCTCTCTCTCTCTCTCTCTCTTTCTGTGTGTATGTGTGTGTGTATATTTGTGTCTCCTGCAAGCACATATACCCTAACGCAAAATAAAACAAAAAAGACACTGCTATGTCTCTCATAGAAGAAATAAACAAACGTGTTAGAAAATAATTTCATCAGTTTCAGAAACACAATAGTAGACCCTGACAGTCTCTTCATTTACCTAATTTTGCAATTAATTCCTTCACATACAACCACAGGCTTTGCAACCAAATTTTGGAAATTTAGAAGCAATTTATTCTTCATAACTTCTCTCACTATACTGAATTTGCAGCACTGGGTATCTCTGAAAATGGAAACAAGAATAGAGTTTAAAACAAGAGACTGCAAAAAAAAATCAGCAACAGGCACAAGTTCTCCTTCTCACTGTCCCTTCACCACCTCTGCAGAAAACTGTAGTTTTGTCCCTGGGATGGTAAGACAGCAGCTTATTTGAGACAGTATGAAATCTGTCCTCACTTGCCACAGATAGGAACAGGAATAATATTAAAAGCCTAAAGTTTAGTGAAAGTATATCAGGCATAGTATATATATATGTATTAGACTGATTTGAAAACTCAATTTCTTCCCTTACTAGAATTTAAGAATAACGGCATGTAGGCTAATAATCTTCAGACCAAAGATCGAAAACTCCATTTTGGGGTATCTGACAACCACAAGAAAAGGACTAAAGGAATTAATATTAACCCAACCAGATTAACCAGACCAGATATTAGTGAATCAAGAAGACATAATAGACCTATGTATACAAGAACCTATTAACAGAGCTTCAAAATATATAAAGCCAAAATTAACGAATCTATATCCACAGATGGAGATTTTAACACATTTCTATTTTAATTGATAGTTGAAAAAAATCAGTAAGAATATAGAAGGTTTTAATAACACTAGAAATATTTGACCTAACTCATATTTATACATTAAACACCATTGCAGAATATATATTCTTTTTCAGTGCAAAAGAAACTCTCACCAAGACAGACCATATGCTAGGCCATAAAACAATAAGTTTAAAAGGTTGCAACCTTATGTTTACATGCCACAGCTATATTTAATTTTAAAAATTACTAAGAGGGCCAGTGAGTGGTGTGGTGGTTAAGGCACTGGATTCCCACGTGACCAACTGTTCAAGTCCCAGATCTGATGGCTTGAAAATCACAATAAATAAATAACTATAAATAAATAAAAATATTTTTAAAAATCAATAAGATATGTAGAAAAAATTCCCAAATATTTGGAAAAGAATAACTTTATAGTTTTACATATCCTTTATTTAAAAGAAAATTACAGAGCCAATGATATAAAACAGGTACTGTAGTCACTGGAAATACAATCGTAGTTAAAACACAATTCCTGGCCTCACCTAGCCATGCTGGCACAGTGATAACACAGCTCTGCAATGCTGGAAGCCATATGGAGAATCAGGGTTCAGTTGGCTTGTCCATGCTGGGCATGATGCATGCACCTGTGATCCTGGCTGGCTGGGAATGGCTGGAGAGGGGATCATGGTGTGAGATCATGTTGAGAATAATTGTCTTTCTCTGCCTCTCTTTCTGTTCTCCCTCTCTCTCTCCTCTCTCTGCATGAAAGAAAGAAATTAATTAAAAAAAAAACTCACTCTCTGTCCTAATGGTGAATAATTATTAACAGGGACATTTATTAAATATAGATTTATTGGGGGGGGGGGTCAATACACTGGCACAGTGGTAAAATTCAATGCTCTGCAAGGCTGACCTGCATGGAAAGGTTCCAGGTTCATGTCCAACTACCTTCACAAGAATGCTGGAAACACACATGTCCACAGTCTGGGGTTAGCTGACCTGGGGGTGGGTCAGAAGTCTGTGAAGGGTACTCATTTTCTGTCTTTCTCTGTCTCTCTCACTCATGGGAGAAAGAAAGAAATAAAAGATGTTGAATTAGTAAAATGTAGACCAAATTACAGTTTTCCTTTCTGAATCAAGTTTTGGGTACACTCTTCATGATGAAGAGATCCGGGTGACTAATACACACATGAAGAAATTCTCAATTTCATTACGCATTAGGAAAGTGCTCATTTAAAATCACCCTGGGAATTCACTATACACTCACCAGAATAGCAAAGGGAAAAAAGGCAGAAAATGCCATCTGTTGCAAAGATGTGGACCAACTGGAACTCTCATACTGTTGGTGGGACTTTGGAAAACTTTGGCAGTATCTGCTAAAACTGAGCATGTGCGTACTTGACCACTCATTACCTTGGTAAGCACCTCACAGAAATATGTACATATTGTTCTAAAACCAGATACAAGAATATTCAGAGCACTCACTTATTTGTCAGAGGCAAAATGGAAACTATCTAAATGTCAACAAAACAGATAAGGAAAGGTAACAGTTACACCATTAGATACTACACAACAATAAATATGAAACAACTATAAGTACATGCAAAAGGTGGATGAATAGCATAAAAATAATGAGTAGAAGGACCAGCATCCATATGCTCCTATTCAGTCATGGAAACTTCAAAAACAGGCAACTCTTTTCTACACTGAAAAAGTCAGAATAGTGTAGGAACTTAGGGGCTGAGTGTGTAGTGATTGGTAAGGAGCACGAGGGAAAGATGTGGGATATGGTTGATGTTCAATGCATTGGTTTGTGTGCTATTTACATCAGAGAGTCCACTTGGTGAAAATTCACTGCACTGTGTACATAGAATTTGTTCTCACTCCATTTTCCTGTTATAGTTCAATTACATTTTCAAATAAAAGAGAAGAAACATTTTCCTTTTATTTTTAATTAGACTCATAAAAGTGAACACTAAATTGTTTACATTATCAGGAATTTTTATGCCTCAGATTGCCAACCACTGTTCTTTTTCTCATTACATTTAATTAAAATCATTTGTACTGTTCTTTTAGTTCTTATACTTACTATTGGGGTGTTCAGATGAATGGGAGATTTTCAACATTCTCCAAATCAAATAAGTAGGTTAATATTTCATTAGGAGAATTTTTTCTTAATGTACTTATTTCCTGAGCTAGAGCAAGAGGCATACCTGATAGGTTTCACCACACCACGACCCCCCTGCTCCCCAACTTTTTCGCAGAAGGATCACAGGTGCACATGCAGCACGTTCAGGTCCACCTGGGGTCAGAACCGCAGGCTTTCCCATATGGCTCAGTGTGGTGTAGTGCACCTGCCCTGCAGATGGGCCGTGATGATTTCTGAGGTTAGGAATTTACAGTGTATCCCCCTGAAGTCAAGTAGCCTTTTTTGAATCAGAGTGGTGTGGTTTACAGCTCCCTAAATGTGATGATAGCTACCTGAGCTATTTCCTGTTGGGAATGGAAGGTGTTGTTTTCTGCAGCTGAACAAGTTCTATATTGAGCCATAATCTTTCTGCTCTCTACCATTGGAGATATAGCTGGTATAATGGAATATGAATTTTTTTGAACTGTAATAATTTTCCTTTTCCTTTAGTAGACATATGGGAAAGCACTCACTGTTTCTTGCAAGCCAACTTTTGAGAAGCTTTTAATTAAACATGAGAATATTCATAGAAATATGAATTACCTTGTGCTCTCTAGTGAATTATAAACTTCCTTTGTTGTTTGGGTGAAAAAAATCTAGTGATTCATATTGGTTTATGTAAGGTTAAATTAAAAGGTTGTTTTGAAATTTGGTGTGTAAATTGATATTAATGTATTAAATAAAGGAGATTGATGCTCGTTCTTCACACAACTCCAAGTGATAGCACTAAATACCCACAGGTGAGAAAAATCCATTCATAAAACCATGTATCAGTAGAACAGTGGTTTTCTTTTGTTTTGCCTTCTATAAAAGTATATTTTAAAAGGGAAAACTAATTTCCATTTCCAACAGATTTAGCTGCAATTCTTAATGTAGTTTTACTATTGAGTCACAGTTTTGAGTTCAGGAATGACTGCATTAGTGCAGGAAACATACCAAATGAAAAAAAAATACATACAATTAATCACTAAGAGATGTTATACCTTTGATGGTCATCTATTATGATTCCTAGCCTCCTCCTCAATTTTTCCCAGTGCATTAAACACCCAAGTAAATTAGTGGTAGTTGTAGAAGGGGTAGGTTTAGTTCAAAATCTTTGCAAAATCACAATGATTTGAGTATTACATTGGATATAATATTACAAATTTAGAAAGAGAAGCAGGAATTGTCTGCCTTAATATATAGGCTGTTCAAAATACACTGCAATTTTATATTTACCCATTTTTCTAAAAATACTTGATTTGTGACAGCATCTTAAAATGAGAGCATGCCTAGTTTCATTATGATTGCACAAATTCGCTCTAGTAGATAAACCTTAATTGTATACTATTTTTCCTTCTGCTATCAACCCTTGGGGGAAAAAATTCTAAGTTGCATCTCTTCCTAATAATTATGAGCGATTTTGTATTTTATTGCTTTCTATTCATAATACTCACATCTTTACTTACACTTTCATGGTTTCTGAATTGATTGCTGTTTTAGTTTCTATGGTAACTGCCACTTGCCTACCTATAAATAGATATTTTATAATAGCAGGCTTATGAAAGTTCAATTTTTGAGAACCCTTCTGCAATAAAGAGGAAAATTGCTAGAAAAATAACATATGCATCAAGCTTTAGGGAAATAGCTATCTTATACCTGTCAGGGTATAAAAATAGAAGAGTAAAATTGAAAATTCATGTAGATGCATGCTAGTGAGCATATGGTGAAAAAAAGGAATACCTGAGCATTAAAAAAGAAAAATGCACAGGTGGGATATATACTCTAAGTTTAGTCTCCATTGAAATTTTTATATATATTTTAAATAACATTTATCAACCACATGTGATTCTATAGACTGCACTTCTTTTTATCCTTCAAGATGATTTTTTTAAGAATTATTTCATTTAACTTTATTATTTTTTTATTTATTTATTTTAATTTGACCAGAGAGGGTCAGAGAGAGAGAGAGAAAAAAAGCCTCCAGGTCTGGGACTTGAACTGCAGTCGGCCATGTAGGAGTCCAGCACCCTTAACTGCTATACCACCTGCCGATCCCACATTCTTCAACGTAATTTTGTAAAAACTTTTCTGTGTGGCTATTACTCCTTGTTTATGGATAGAGCATATATTATCCCTTAATCTGTCCTTTAGTTCTTACTTTCTTTGTACAATAACTCCATTTGCCATGCAGGCATTTACTTTATGTATCAAAAACGTCAGTCTGTGTTTTGTGGCTTTGGAGTAAGTGTCTCACTTTCTGCAAGTTTATAAATACATTCACCCATCTTTTTATTTTTTTCCTAAATAGTCTTTAAAGAATATTGTTTTTCAGTCTATTTAGTATTTGTTTTTGTGTTTATTGTGAAGTATTTGTTACAGTCAATAGGAATACCAGCAACTTTAATGATTTAGTATTTATTATATACAAGATGTCTTTAAAAGTTCTGGGAAATTAGTGTTATCAAAATGTATGCATGGTACCAAAAATATTTTTGCATCAAAACAAATCACACTTAATTCTATTTTCCATGAACTTTTGGAAGTCTTTTTGTATTAAACTTCCAATGTACATGGATTTATTTTTATGACCTTTAGTGGGGCCCTCTAATTTGTTTTCCTATTTCCACACTGATAACAGTTAACCAACATGTTTTCATATACGGTAGTATGTTTCCAATGTGTGCTAGTATTCTAATAATTTACCCTTCTACATTAGCATTAGAACTGGCTTGAAGTTTCATAAAGTCCCTATTACTCTGTATTTAGTTTATTATTTAATTCACAATTATGAATATTCATAATATAAATTCATATGTGCCTATGATCCAGGCTAAACAAAACTGGATGAATTATGGCATGAGGATTCTGTTGTAAGGGCTTCTCCTATCTCTCTTCATTCTCTCTCTGCCTTTTAAGGGAGAAATAAATAAATAAACTTAAAAAAAGAAGTCTATTCACCATAGCCACTGACAAACTGTGAACTCTAACCTTAAACCTAACGTTATGTATATGTTTAGAGTGCTGACCGTAATTCTATAAAACAAGCAACATTGTCATGTGTTTTTTAACCAAAATTATTAACTTCAACTGTTTTTCTAGATTTAATATGTATTACAAATGTCACATAATTTAAGCACTAAATGTGAGTTCCATACACTCTGTAAATACACCTTATTTATCTTTGGGTCCCTAGGCCCACCCAGTGAACTCACTCAGGATTGGGTAAATCAATCTTTCCTACTCTAATTATTTTTGTCAGCAAAGAAAGTATTTTTGTAGCAGTCTGACAGAAGCCATGAAATGCTTTGAAATAATTATATTTTTATACCACATTGCTCTTATTCGTAAATGCTTTTCACATACAAGATGACTGTACATGGAACTGAAGAAAGTAATTTTTCTCTCATTTTAACCAGCATCAAAGGGCATCCTGTGGGTGTCTCATGTATAAGGAAGCAGGAAGATCCAAAATGCCTATAATAAAAGCATCATTTTTCTAAAAAAAAAAATTGAATTGAAGCAAAACACTCAATTGAATATTGCTCTTTGAAAATTCTTAAAGAATTTGATTGTAACTATAATTACATTATACTGTCTAGGTAGATCTGTGATACAACTTAATAAATTATATTATCTGTGCCTTTTTAATATAGAAAACATAAGTTACACATTCCTCACAGTGTGCTAGCATTGCCAAATATAAAATACTTCTAACAGTTCAGATTTACATTCATTATTTTTTGACGTTTCTTTAGAACAACTGTAAAAGTATAAGGAAGATGTGAGAAGGTAACTTAATTTCACTCCATTCAGTATAATGTTCCATTACTAAATGTATTTTTGTTCTCATTCAGGGGAGACTGTGTAATGAAATATATGTCAGACATTTAACATCTGCTAGATGCTTAAACTGCTTTATATTTAAAAGCATCAGTTGACCTTATCAGATGCCTAATAAGTGAAGTAATTGTATCTTGTACTAATCAAAATATCTCCCATTATAACAAAAATGAGACTCAATTACTTTACATTATGAAGTTATTATTTCTGATATTCAGTAGCTTATGTTTCCATAGATATTTCTAGTGCCAAAGAAATCAAATAATTTCTTCAAAAAAGTGGTATTTAATATACCAGCAATAAGCAGTGCTTTTCAAAATATATAATTGCTATACGTGTAAAGAAAGAAATAGTGTCACAAATCAAATCTTAGCAATACCGCCCATTTGAGCTGTGATAAATGTATACCTAGAGAAGAACTTATTCTACTTATATCCACACACATGGTATTTTGTTTGAATAAATTCTCCGAAAAACAATGACTAAAAGAATGAGTTGCAATACTGGAAAACAGTTCATAATGCGTATAAGGAAATGGCTAGTTTTAGAAACTAGAAATGATAAAACATGCCACTACTATAAATTAGATTTGTTCCCCAGTGCCCTCATTTTTGAATGTTATCGCTGATGCCATATTTGCAATGTTGTAAAGTTCTAATAGATCAAAAGCTTACCATTTCATTTCTCTCTGGATTACTTTCTGATTGGCTATGCCCTGCCACCGGCCTTTAAATATAAGAATAGCCTTTCTATAACTCTGAATTGCTTGTTACATCTATTAAGGCAGAAATATTCTTCTTTGTATATGTTCCAATCCTTTATGAGTTTCAGGATATGAAAATATTAAATTCTTAATGAAAATAATATTACTCTCTCTGATGTAAAAGTACATTCCTTCTTATTGAGCCTCTCTTTAAAAACACATGTCCTGAAAGGTCTTATCTAATGTTATACTATTTGATTCCAGTAAATATGCTTGGAAAGCATACATTATCTTTTCTGAATAGTTTTTATATGCCAACTTATTTGCATCTTTCCTAAGGCCAACTTTTAGACCTAAGACTTGTATTTTAATCCTAACTTCAGTTTTCTGGGCCCCGTGCTAACATCCTGCTCCTGTAGGATGGCCACCCCTATCCTGACCATGGTACTCTATCCTCCAATACAGATAACCTCTGACCTCATAGATGTCTAAATGGAAAGTACGAGAGAGGCCAGCCTCTACTCTTCACTCTGACACATGAAGTATGTCATCATGTTTCCTCATGCTGTGGCTGTCATGTCTTCTCACTCATCCATTGTGTACAAAGACAATGCTTAGGGCTTTCTAACTACACTCTTCACTCAAGATCTTCCCAGTCTTCCCTAGAAGAGAGATCTTTGAGCTCTGGTTGAGAAACGTCAATGCTGCTTCTGCTGACATGTGAACTCAACTAGCTTTTCTAAGGATGTCTTTCAGATGCCAATTTCCCCAAGGAATCTAACGTTAGCTAAGATTCATCCAATGAAAAGACTCATAAAAAAGAAAAAAAAAATAAGGCAAATCCGTTTTTATTACTCAACAGGTAAGATGTGCAAGACAATCAAATTACTGCGCAATACTTATTGAATATGGGTGTTCAAGGGTCTTTCCTTTGCATAAATGAGAAAATTTCAAAGACGATTATTATCTTTATAAATGTCTTTTTTTAAAAGAACTATTTTACTTAACTTTATTTATTTATTTAAATTTAATCAGAGAGGGACAGAGTAAGAGTGCGAGAGAGGGAAAGTGAGAAAGCAAGCTGCTAGGTCCAGGATTCAAACTGCCATCAGCCATGGGGAGTCCAGTGCCCTTAACCACCATGCGACCTGCCGGCCACTCTCTGTGTGTATCTTAAGTGCTTTTTAAAAAGACTTTCATATTTCTCATGACACCCTTATTAAAATCTAAAACAGGAACTCCTGTGTCTCAATGTCCATCTATAGTATCCAAAAAGATACAAATGAACTCTAAAATAATTTAAGGGAGAATAGAGAAAAACTTCTCTGACCGCACAATTTTAATCAATGGTTGCCTAGTCCTGATTAAATAAGAGGAGAACTATTTGGTAGGAGTCTACCAAGAAGCAGTGTGAAATGCTAGCATAGAGTACGTCAGAAGATGCTTTAAACTAAATGAACTTGTGTATGGACTTTACTGACCCTTCTGTTAAATGAATGTCTTTTATTTGCCTAACCAGTTCAATACACGCTTTCTTAGTCTGCAGTGGCTTTCATGCAAGATCTACTTGATCTTTTCAGGACACCACTAAGGCAATACTGTGCTTTTTTTTTTTTTTTGTAGAGATTTTTTTTTGCTATAGGGCACGTGCGCTCGCCAGACAGACAGAGAGAGACATAGAGACAGAAAGCGAGAAATCACCCCCCAGGAGGGATGGTCACATCACAATCCCTTCTCCTCCATTCTCCTCTCGGGATCTTGGGCATGCATGCACACGCGCCCGGCGTGAGTTTTAAGCCACCGGGTCCAGGACGCGAACCGCGGTCGACTACGTGGGAGTCCAGCGACATAGCCATTATACCAACTGCTGGTTCCCAATACTGGGCTTTTTTTAAAGAAAAGAAAACAGAGGCTTACAAAGATTAGTGTCCCAACCAAAGACATTGTAGTATTTAGCAGTAAATAAAGATATATTTGGGGACTTGGACTTCATTGTTATGCCTTGCACTACTTTTCCAGGGACTAGTAGACAAACCAACAGTGTTGTGTTAGGTTTATAGCCCTGTGAACACATGATTTTTTTTTAATTGTTTCTTCAACTAGTCACAGAATTATTTTTTCTTAGTGTCGCAATAATTGAATTAATCGAGTCTATATTTTGAACTCTTTCTTTTTTGTGACTAAGTTATTTTGCTATTTACAAAACAATGTCAAGGTACTAGCAGATGGTGTAGTAATTACGAGCTGGACTCCCACATGGCCAACTATAGCTCAAGTCCCAGACAGGAAGTGTATGTGCATGCATGCCCAAAATCCCAGAAAGAGAACAGAGAAGAGATTGCAGCATGGCCATCCCTTTTGGGGGTGATTTCCCACTTTCTCTCTCACTATCTTTCTCTATTTATCTCCACGAGTACATATGCCCTATAGCAAAAACCTTAAAAAAGAGAAGAAATAATGCCAATAGTGAAGCTAAACTATCATTAGTTCTAACTACAAATCTCCACATCACTGGCTAATCATTCTCTCCCCTATGTTTGTTTCTCTCCATTAGTCAATTGTAGATTGTTTTCATGTGGTTTAAACTGTGCCCTTATGCTTTTTCTTCTAGATATTTTGACATGTTTTGCTCCAAAATAAAGAGGAAATATATGACTAATAATCTGTCTCAGCCCATCATTTCCCTTGTAACCTGCACTAATCTAAGTGATTCTCATTCTTCTCTACCAGTCCTACACAGCAGTCAGTGGAAATACAAATTTAGCTCTCTCGACACCTTCTTTTTTTTTCTGGACAGCCAGTGAGAAAACCCAGCTTTAAGTCCACCTATTAACTAGTTGTGTGGTATAGCTGACGGTACAAGAAGTCATTATCTGATTATTGAAATAAGGAAATTGAACTAAAAGACTTTTAAAAATTTAATAATGTATCTTATTATCATACTGAAACATAAAAGTCAAAAATAAAAGCCTTTTGTTAATGATGTCCATTGCTGTATCCTCATGCCAAGAACAGCATTTGTAAAAAGATACTCACAAATGAGCACATGAATAGCACTTCACTTTGGGTTTGGGGAGAATATATTCATATTACAACATGAGGAATTAGATGGCTTTCCACCTAGGGAAGACCTCCCCAAGGAACAGATAGTCCAAAGTAGAGCATACCACTTCGCAAGTTTGGAAACTTCTTTTAAACGGCTAATTTAAAAGTGATCAGTATTAGAGGAATTGACACAAACCAAATTCCACAAGACTGATCAACTATAATTATAAACTTATAGCTTATCATATGGGACTTATAATTATTTATTATATAGCAGTCTAGGGCTGCTATAACAAGATGCCATAGACTGGGTGACTTACAAACAATGAAAACTTGTTTCTTACAATTGTAAAGACCAAGAAGTCAAAGATCAAGGCTCTGGCTGGAACTAGGAAAAGAACAAATTAAGCCCCAAGTCAGTAGAAGGAAGGAGTAATAAAGATCAAAGCAAAAAGAAGTAGAATAAAGACAAGAAAAACAATAGAAAAGGTCAATGAAACTGAGAATTTTTCTAAAAGCTAAATAAAATAGACAAACCTTCAGCTACACTAAGAATTTGAAAGGCTCAAATAAAATGAGAAATGAAAGAGAAGACATTACAACTCTACTACCAAAATGCAAAGGATTATAAGAGACTATCATGAACAATTACATGCCAACAAATTGGGTAACCTAGAATAAATGCATAGATTTTAGAAACATATAATCTACCAAAATTGAATCAGAAAGACAAAGAAAATATGAACAGACTAATAATGAGTAAGGAGATCGAATCATAATAAAAAATCTCTTATCAAAGAAAAGTCCAAGACCTGATAGATTAACTGATGACTTCTAAACAATATTAAAGAACGAACCTTCATGAATTGTTCCAAAGTATTAAGGGGGAAATATATCTAACAAATTTTTAAAGTTTTTTTTTTTTAATTTCTTCCATGAGACAAAAATAAAAAGAGAAAGAGGACAAAGAGAGAGGTACTTTCAACAGAATCGTCATGCTGTGCTCCATCCCCAGCTACAGTCAACCTAGATGACAGGCACATGCGCATGTACCCAAGAAGTACAGAGAAGACTCAGGTTGTGCATCCAGTTTCATTACTGCTATGCCGCCATCTGGCCTTTCAGAACTCATTTTACAAAGCCAGCATTACCTTGATCCCAAAGGCAACAGGGATTCGAGAAGACAATGAAATGATATGCCAGGAGCCCCGATGAACAGAGATGCAAAAATCTTCAACAAAACTAGCAAACCAAAAGCAACAGCAAAATAATCATTTACTATGACGGAATAGGCTTTATCCCTGGAATACAGGAATGATTCAGCATTTGCAAATCCAAAAATACCATGCATCACTATAACAGCATAAAGGGCAAGAACCAAATGATCATCTTACTAGGAAAAAAAAAGCATTTAACCATATTTAACATCTTTTTTATGATAAAATTCTTAATAAATTAGGAATAGCAGCCTACATATGATAAATTCACATTTACCATCATACTCATTGTGAAAAGCTTTTTTCTCAAAGACCAGGAACAAAGCAAGGATGTCCACTCTCACCACTTCTATTCGATACACTACTAGAAGTCCTAACCAGAGAAATTTAAAAAAATATTAAGAGGGACCAGCAGTTAGTGTAATGCTATGTCACTGGACTCCCACGTGGTCAACCGCGGTTCGTGTCCCGGACCTGGTGGCTTAAAACCCACGCTGGGCTCGTGTGCTTGCATGCCCAAGATCCCAAGAGGAGAATGGAGAAGGGATTGCGGCATGGCCATCCCCCCTGGGGGGCGATTTCTCTCTTTCTGTCTCTCTGTCTTTCTCTGTCTGTCTGGCGAGCACACACGCCCTATGGCAAAAACCTCTCAAAAAAAAATTAAGAAAGACAGAAAGAAAGACAGAAAGAAGAAGAAAGAAAGAAAGAAAGAAAGAAAGAAAGAAAGAAAGAAAGAAAGAAAGAAAGAAAGAAAGAAAAAGAAAGGAAGGCAGGAAGAAAGAAAGAAAGAAAGAAAGAAAGAAAGAAAGAAAGAAAGAAAGAAAGAAAGAAAGAAAGAAAGAAAGAAAGAAAGAAAGAAAGAAAGAAAGAAAGAAAGAAAGAAAGAAAGAGAGAGAAAGAAAGAAGAAAGAAAGACAGACAGGAGGGAAACAAAATTGGAAAAGTAGAAGCAAATTATCTCTATTTGCAGATGACATTATCATGTATATCAGAAAACCCTGAACATCCCACCAAAAACCTGATAGAACCAATATACAAACTCTCTCTGTCCTCTCTGTCTCTCAGAAAAAATAAACGTAGCGAAGGAAAACTAATTTTTTTTTAAATTTTTCATCCCATCCCCCAAACACTAAATGGTATCAATTCAGGATATGAATGTATCTTTAAGCAATTTGTGGGGTTTTAGGGGGTTTTTTGGAGAGGGTTTTTGTTTGTTTGTTTGTTTTTGGTTTTGTTTTTTGCTATAGGGTACATGTGCTTGCCAGAAAGACAGAGAGGTACAAAGAGACAGAAAGAGAGAAATCACCCCCTAGAGGGGATGGCCATGCTGCAATTCCTTCTTCTCCATTCTCCTCTCAGGATCTTGGGCAGGCACACAAGTGTACCTTGTGCAAGTGGATTCACTGGGTCCAGGACTCGAACTGCATTTGACTACATGGGAGTCCAATGACATAGCCACTATGCCATCTGCTGGTCCCAACAATGTGATTTTTAAGAATGAATTTTTTCCTAGGAAATGAATTTCATTTTTAAAACCCCCAACCACATTTAGATGACATTTTATAGAATATGACAGTGAGGGTTAAAGAGGACAAAGAGTGTGGTTTATCAGTTTCATGCATATTCTACTCTAAATGCTGCAAACTGCTCATTTCTAGTTAGTCCTGGCATATGATTAGGAATCAGTAACTTAAAGGCTTTCGCAAAGAACCTTAGAAGGATAAAATGATTCTGTTCTCCCTTTCCCCAAAATTTCAGCCCACTGGGACCCCAGTCTTCCTCTAAGGAACCTATTTACATTCTTTCATCATCCACATGCCTGTTGAACTTTAACAATCAATGATAGATTTACCTGTAGCTATAATGTCTCAGAGTGACAATATCAAACACACTAAATTCACTTTTAGTATAAAAACTCAGAAGTGATATAAAACATAAAGGCAAAATGGTCCCATGATGAAAAGTAAGAAGGAAAGTTCAATATGAATGCAAGAGGGCAGGTGTTAGCTATGCATTAATTAGTTCATTTAAGTAGTAAGAAATTCTAGTTTTCTTTTACAACTAATGCAGATTTACTTTCAAGTAACCTACAGCACTGCATAGGACATGGGAGTACTTCATAATAACAAAGTATTCTTAATTCTTCCTTCCTGCTCCCCGTATCATTGTCTTTCACTTACATAAAAAAAACGGAAGCATGAATATGTATGTGTGTGTATGTATGTATATATGTGTATATATATATATGTGTGTGTGTGTGTGTGTGTGTGTGTGTAAGCATAATAGTAAGAAAACGTTGTCACTATGGTTATATTGAGCAAACTGTAATCTGTTATATTAACTGAGAATAATAAAAGGTCTTATTTACATTACTGACAGTAAACCATAGTTTAAAATACCTGAACTGAAATACTTGAACTAAACTTGCAAGAATGCATCCCTTTTTTTATTTCTTCTCCAGTGCTCTTCCTGCCTTTGTGTAGATAAGAGTTTCTGACCTGCGTTGTTTCTTTCTCTCTGAAGAATTTCTTTTAACATTTCTTGCAAACAGCTCTACTGGCAACAGAGTCCCTCAATTTTTGTTTGCCTGAGGAAGTTTTATTTTTCCTTCCCTTTTGAAGGATAATTTTGTAAGGTACAGAATCCCGAGTTTGTTTGATTGATTGATTGATTTTTGCTTTTAGTCTTTCTCAATCCTTAAAATATTCGCTCTTTGCTTGCATGGTTTCTGAGAAGTCAGATACAATTTTTATCTTTATCTTTTATTTTTTCCTCTAGCTTTTTTCAAAATTTTTTCTTCATGTTATTTTTTCTGCTGTTTGAAAGCTATGTAATTTTGTGAGGGATTTTTGTGTGTTTTTTGTTTGTTTGTTTGTTTGTTTTTGCTTTTATGGGTTGTATTTATCTTCCTTGGTGTTCCCTGAGCTTCCTGAAATTGTAGGTTGATGTCTAACACTAACCTGGAAAATTCTCAGTTATTACTGCTTCAAATATTTATGTCTGTTCCTTTCTCTCTTTTTTTCTCCTCTGGTATTCCCGTTGTATATGAATTACATTTTCTGTGTTGTAGGGAGAGGCTGCATTTGGGTAGAGCAATGGCTGTCTTTAGAATTAAGTAAAGGCACAGTTTCCCACAATTTGTGCCTGTGTTGCAAGGCCTTCGAGGTAAAGAGAAACTGTTTACCAGCCAAACTGGGCCAGGGGAGACAAGAGATGGCTAGAACTGCAGGACAGAGGGTGTTCCACAGCACCCACTTACATTGGTTGAACAAAGCATCCGGCTTCGCATCCTGTATCTACCCTTTTTGCCCCAAAAAAGAATAAGCCTGGGAATGGCTCAGGGCCATGGCCATCTCCATCAGAGACGCCTGTACCACCCAATCCTAGCTTTCTCTACTTGTGTGTTTATGTGTCTTGTTTCTAAATCTGCTGCTGCTCCCCCTCAAGTGTTAGTCTTGCAGAGCAGGCCTCGACAGGTAGCACCTGAACAGGGACTTGAACAATTCTAGGATATTCTGTTATGTTATTTTTTTTTTCCCCAGCCTTTTCATTTTTCAATTTTAGAGGTTTCTATTAACATGTTTTCAGGCTCAGAAATTCTTTGCTCACAAACGTCCAGTGCCCTGCTAAGCCCATCATTCTGTTACAATGTCTTTAATGTGTAGCATTTCCTCTTTAGTTCTTGGAATTTTCATTGCTCTGTTTTCATTGCCCATCTGCTCTTGCAGGCTGTTTAGAGCCCTTCATGTACTAACGTGTTCCTTACATTCTCAGTCTATAATTATGATCAACATCCCTGCTACATCTGAGTCTAGTTCTGATGCTTGATCAGTCTTTTTGAACTGCTTTTTGCCTTTTAGTATGTCTGGTACTCTCTCCTTAGTAGCTGGATATATTACACCGAGTAAAAGGAATTGTTGTAAATAAATAGGCCTTTAGTGATGTGATAGGAAGGTGTGGGGAAGAGGAAGTGTCCCATGCTCCTATGACTAGGTCTAAGACTGTAGTCCTGGATAATGAATAAGTGCTTCTCAGTCTCCCACCTCCCACCCCCATCCCTGCCTTTGGTGGGACAGGAAGGCTAAAGCAAACTAGAGATGGGAAGACTAGATCCAGTTGGATTAATTCCTTCCCCTCAGGTCATTAAGCTCTAATAAAACCTCAGCAGGTTAGTTTTCCAGATAGTTTTGCCTGAAGGCAGGCCAGCAGGTGATGTTAGTGGTTAAGGGAAGGAACCCCCATGTGGCCAACTACAGTTCAAGTCCCAGACCAGGTAGCTTGAACCTCATCCC
>NW_006206544.1:3960300-3967103 GCF_000334495.1 Tupaia belangeri chinensis
ATGCTGGGGAGAATGGCAGCTAAAACTAACATTTTCCATAACATTGCTACATTCCAAACAGAGAATGTAGTCTCTCTTGGCCTTGAGAGCAAGAAAGTAAAGGACCTTGAGCAATAACTTGCCACAAAGCTTGTACCTACAAGATAATGGGATCTAAATGAGTTTACATTTTAGAAGCATGAGGGGAAAGTACACCAAAGAACAAAGCTTTATCTTAGACTTGTAGAAAACATGATAAAACTAGAAGTTTATGTGCCACAGACCTCAGACAAAGGTCTGCTGAATGTTAATGAACTGAGGTCTGAATGTCTAAAGTCTTGTATTTTGTGAGCCCACCCTCAAATAGAAGGGTTATGTAAATCACCTGACATATAGCCCCCATGAGGGAAATGCATGCCTCCTTGCTGAGATAAAAACTCCTATCTCAGCTCCTCTTTGGGAATCCATTCCCGGGATCCTTTCGTGCTTGGAAGCTTGGTCCTTCCTCTCTCACTTAACAAAACTCCACTTTACTATCCCTTCCCCTTTCATGCTTGGAAGCTTGGTCCTTCCTTCCCTCACTTAACAAAACTCCACTTTACTATCCCTTCCCTTTGTCCATGTCTCTAATTCTTCGTGAGTGTGAAACAAAGAACCTGGTCGTCTCACAGTCTTGAATTCAGCACCAGTGTTTGGTCTAATCACCCCAACTTCCTGCATCACTATGCCCAGACATCTCAGACTTCCCAGAGTCAGGATCACAGGCATCTATGCCTAGCATGTGCAGATAAACTAGGGAGTCAAACCTGGGATCTACTGCAGGATTGTTCAGAAGCACGTTACCATTGTTCTGAGCTGGCCTTTTCTCTGAAATTTTGAAATCATCAATAAAACATTTTGAAAGCATTTTGTGGAATATGTTTGTCTCAGTTACTTAAGATGTAAAATCATGTCATATTTTTATCTATGTGGCAATGATCAAAAGAAAATCTCAGTTCTTTTAAACCCTCAGCTACTAGAGATTACTCCACTAAGAGGCTCCACTTCCCTAAGTCTTTCTGTGAACATGATCATTTGACTGCTTCAGATGGCCATGCTATTGTCTCCCTTGAAGAGGTGGTTAATAAAATAAATTTGCTTCAGTTCTAAAACGTCAAAGATGGGATTCTGCAAAAGGAGGTAAAATATCACCAAATATATTACTTTCTCAGCCTATTGAAGGCAATAAAGAGTGTAAAGAGAAAAATCTAATAAATGACAATGTAACTCCTACTCTATGCCAGATCCTTTCTTGGAAACATAATGTTTATTTGCTAATATTCACAAGCAGAATGGTAGGCACTGTAAAGTCAGAAAGAAGTAGGAATTAAAACAGTATGGTATTGATGCAGGAAGAGACAGATGGATTACTATTAAAAAAACAGCGTTGAGAAATGGGCCTATGTATGAATAACTATGCCATAACTGATCATGGTAATAAAGCAACTCACTGGGTAAAGGAGAGAACATCAACAAAGTGGACGAGAAATGCTAAGTTGAATCTCTGTTTTATACTATTTGCCAAAATAAATTCCACGTGAAGTAAAAATGTAAAACTGTAAGCATGTTATGAAAAATTAGAAACGATGCTTCTAACTTTGGGATAGAAAAGACTTTAAAACAACCTATACAACACAAAAGCCACAAAGTAAAAGATACATAATTTTAACTACACCAAAACTTGTAACTAAAAATTAGAAAACAAAACTAATGACTAGAAACAATTTGAAAGAATGTATTACCCATCTATACAACAGTCAAGAATTTAACTTAATACCCAGAATGGATATACCATAGAGAGCAAGAATATAATTTTAATCTTTATAATGGGGAGATTACTTTTTGAAATATCTATAGACCTCATAAAATTCAATGCAAAATCATAGAAAATTATAAAAAAAAATGGAAGTTTGATGCAATTATGTTTTGGAGGATTTGTGAAAAAACTGATATTGTCATGTAGTTCAGGTAGGAGTATAAATTGACACAACCCTTTAAGGGGATGATTTCTAGGTACTGTTAGAAGTTAAAATATCACTGTCATCCAGCAATCATACTCTTCAATATCATCCCTAAAGAAATACCTGAGTGTGTAAAAGGCATACAACGTTCACTGTGATACTGTCTGTGGCACTAAGAATTCAAAAACAAAATTGCCATCAATAAAAGAAAAACTACAAAAGGCCATATAATGTAATGCTATACAGCTCTTGAAAATAATAAGATATCTCAATATTTAAACATGTGGAAAGATCTCTAAGATGCAGTATAAGGTAAAAAGGCAAGATATAAAGCATACTCATAGTCCCATTTATATTAAAAACTAGTCACACAAAATAAAGCTATATATTTCTATGTATAAACACATGTAATAAATATATAGAAAAATATTAAATTAATAATGGTGGGTATTAAGAGGCAGCTGAGAAAAATAGAAGTAAGTAAAATAGAACTTTCACTATTCCTGAATGAATTTTTATAACAAAACTTACTTATTATTTCCATAATTAGATTACATAATCTTAGGAAAAGATCACAATGATTATAAACACAGGAATTTTAAAAAGGTCCACTATAATGAAGCCGTCAGTCTTTTTGAACATTGCTGTAAATAACATGAAACTATTTGTATCCAAAAGTGGCTTTTATTATGGCAATAATTGGCCCATTTTAATATGAATACTATTTAAAATATTTTAACAGTTAAAATAACTCCTGTTATTTTCCATCTAAGTTTTATTTTTTATGATACTTCTCATACTGTGAATTATTCTATAAAAGTCTATCTTGGTTTACCACCTATACCACTACACTAAAGATCTTCTACACACCATATATAAAAAGATATATTACTTCACTTTTCAAAGGATCATTTATATTTTTGTTTTGATATTGTTTCAGTCTGTTCTGCTGCTGCTAACAATTGAACACCATAGGCTGAGTAATTTATAAAGAATAGAGGTTTATTTAGCTCACGTTTTTAGAGGTCCAAGGTCAAGGGACCCTCATCTGATGAGGGTCTTCTTGTTGGTGGAAACCTGCAAAATCCTAAGGCAGCACAAGACATAACATGGTGAGAGAGTAAGAGTTTGTGCATCTGTATCTCTCACTCTCTCTCCTTATAAACCCACCAGTATTTAGTCATAGAAAACCTACAATTTTATCTAATCCTAATCACCTACCCAAAGCTTCACCTCTTAATCCCATAGTTGGATTAAATTTTCACCCTCTTAAAATCATCAAAACCAATTTTCAACATATGAATTTGTGGGGAACACATTCACACCCGTGGCAGATGTCAAATAAGATTTTTAGACAGTTTCCTGAAATAGTTTAGTGAACACCGAATTAGATCTCTAGAACATAATCCCTAAATAATCCTACTAGCTGGTTTCTCACCCTAGATCATGAACACTTTCATAACCGTTCCAGCACTTACTCGAAATGTTTGGGACATCATGCATACTCAGTAAATATTGTGTGATGGGTAGATGGATGAATGGACAACTTAATACTGAGAAGCTTTGCAAACCTGTGTAGAGATAAATATATCTGACCTTAATTTTCAACTTAAATTCTTCCTTAAATCCTTTATAAACACCATGAGGGCATCTACTCCCAGTGAAATAGTTTCAGTGCTTCACTGGCAGATATTAGAGACTGAGGGGCAGAGACGCTTGATGAGGACACAATGCTTAAACAGGCTACACTGTTCCTTAGGACATTTCCATTATAAAACTATACATGCCCATCTTGGGCATGTTTTGACTCTCCCAACCCTGAAAAGTCAAAAGCCTACCTTTTGACTCTCATGACCATCAAAGCAATTAGTTTTAGTGTGATGTTTTGCCACATGCAAATCAATCACATGTATATTACCTGGATGACCACTATTTTAAATTAAAAAGCACTTCCCCACATACCCACCCACTCATTATCCCAACACTGCTTTATTTTTTTCCACATAATACCTATCACTGTCTTAGTATATTACAGAAGTTACTCATTTATTTTTTATCTCATCTATCCCTTTTCTGTCTCCAACCTCAACTGACCCATACCCACAAACATCAAATATAAGCTCTGTGAAAGAAAGAATTCAATTTTCTGCACTGATATATTTCCAGTGCATTAAAAAGAGCCTAGTACATAATAAGTACCCAGTAAATTTTTGTCAGATAAAATGGGCTAGCTCCATGGCCTGGTGGTTAATCCTAAGTGGCAAACTACACAGTGTGAGTCCCGGTCTGAAGGCTTGAAGAACACACCAAGTGTGTGTGCCCCAACTCCAAACAGGATGGGTAAATGGAAGAGAAGGGATTGGGACAGGAGCACACTTCATTGGTGGGAGGTGCTTTCTCCATCTCCCTTCCTCGTTCTGTTTCTCTCTGGTGAGCACATGTGACTCTGGGGAAAAAAAATAAATACAGTCTTCACGACATTTCCATGTGGCTAACTGGGTGAAATCTAAGAATGAAAAAGTCTGACTGTATAGTAAGAAGGTAACTAATCTTCCCAGTTTTATTGATAATATTATTCCCTTGGCATTTAAATGAAATGATATCAACACCATCATCCTCATGATTCAAGTCTTACACAAACACCGTTCATTCAAACTCTAAGATAAATAACTCTTTCTCACTCCCAGAACTGTTTGATTTCTTTACCTTGGTCTGCCTCACTTGGAGTTCATAGCAGACTGAAACTGAGAACAGAGATGGGCAATGACATCACACACAGTCAGTGAAGCCACCAGTTTGCACCAAATGGTTGAAAACATCATGGTAAATTTATTTTCAGAAAGAATCTCTATAACATGACATATAGTCGATACTACTATGAAATATGTGCTGCCCCCACTTGTGTTATAAAATGATCTTGTAACATCTCTGTTTAATCAGGTCTATGTATTGGCACTATTCCACAGTAAAATGTGTTCACATCGCTGAGTGTAGGAAGCCTCTGTAGGAGAGAAATCCAAATTTTCTCTCAGCTCAAACAGGCTCTGCGTCAGAGTGAAGAAACTCAACTGAGGATGCTGGTCTTATCTTTCCCATCTTCTTTTGCCCTCATTCTGTCCTGCTTTCCTCCACCCACCAGTCTGCCACCTCCCCACCACCACACCCAAACACAATCTGCCTTCTACTATATTTTCTCCCGTATTGAGAGTAGGGTAGAAAAAAAAAAAAAAAAAAGAGAGAGAGTTTTAGTTTTTTTCTTTTTTTCCCAAATACTTTTTGCTGCTGAAGATCTCTCCTGGTGCCTTTATCCTGTGTGGCCTGCCCGAGGGACACATGTATGGGTTCTTCAGGAAAGTGTAAAGAAGTCTCCACAGTATGCACTTTGATGATGTAGGAGAGAGAGTAGCTCTCTCTCTCCTCTCCTCTTTCCTCTTGGATCCTTTCCTTTGCCATAAGGAACTCATAAGATCACCAATGCCTGGCTTCCCTTCACAGGGTCTGTCTCCCTGACCTACCTGCCCCAGGCATGTGGTGCATTGGGAATGTAGATTTCTCTCACATTTCTCCTATCTAGCCACTCTGCCATCTCGTCCCTGCTCCTTTGCCCCTGTTCTAAGAGATAACAGGCCCAGAATAGGCACACCACCTCAGCACACATCTCCAGGACATGGGACAGCTGCCTCCCTTTAGAGAAGAGGCAGAGTTGTAAGGGCTAAGAAAGTGAGCACTTGAGTCAGATTGACTGAGTAAAAATACCGGAGCTTCTCTTTATTGTCCCTGTAACAGTGGGAAAATTTTCTTATTTCTATGCATCTCAAATCTCTCATCTATAAAGTGGAGGAAAAGATAGGTCCTATCACATTGGGTTATAATGCAGATTAAATTCAGTAATTTCTCTTTATCTATGATTTTGCTTTTTATGATTTCAGTTAACTGAAGTCAATTGCAGATCAAAAATATTAAATAGAGAACTCCAGAAATAAGCAATTTGTAAGTTTTAAGTAGCACATGGTTCTGAGTAGCATGACAAAACCTCGCACAGTCATGTGCTGCCCCACCCAAGACAAAGATCATCTCTTCGTGGGAACCAGCAGTTAGCGTAATGGCTGTGTCGCTGGACTCCCGTGGTTCGAGTCCTGGACCCAGTGGCTTAAAACTCACACCGGGCACGTGTGCGTGCATGCCCAAGATCCCGAGAGGAGAATGGAGGAGAAGGGATTGTGGCATGACCATCCCCACTGAGGAGTGATTTCTCTCTCGCTTTCTGTCTCTATGTCTCTCTCTGTCTGTCTGGCGAGCGCACGCGCCCTATAGCGAAACCTCTCCAAAAAAAAAAAAAAAGATCATCTCTTTGTTTAGCATATCCACTTTGTATACACCACCTGTTGTCTCATTCAGTACCTGTGTCAATTATCAAATCAACTGTCACGGTATCACAGTGTTTGTAGTCAAATAACCTGTATTTTACTTAATAATGACTCTGAAGCACAACACTAGTGATGTTGGCATATTGTCATAGTTGTTCCATTTTATGAGTAGTCACTGTTGTCTATCTCTTATTGTGCCTGACTTATAAATTAAACTTTCCTATAAGTATGTATGTATATATAGGGTTTAATACTATTCATGGTTTCAAGCATACCCTGGGGATCTTGGAACATATCCCCTGAGGTAAGGAGGGACTAATATAATGAGTACCTGTAATACGCTAAAATATCATCTGGTAAATATATAGCAATCCATAAATATTGTCAATTACCCATTCTAATTGGTTGTTTCTAAATATTGTTTCGGAGGCCAAGGAAATATGACTCTCACTCTTTC
>NW_006206544.1:3967134-3975496 GCF_000334495.1 Tupaia belangeri chinensis
CCTGCCAAGGAGGCTCAGCACTCTTCTTCCAGTCAGTGGACCAGTCTGACGGTCCTGCTTCTTCCTAAACATCATCCTCTCTCACCTGCTGCAATTGTGTCCTAGACCCCTACCACACTCAGAAGCTAAAGGACAATGTTCTTAAAGCAGAGGTCAATGTGCTTATCTTGTCGATGGGCAGAGGGCAAATATTGTAGGCTTTGCAAGACAAGAGACAAAAATCAAAGATATTACAACACATAGGCATTTTTATAACAAGAAAGAAAACAAATTTTTCAAAAAAAAAAGGTTGTTGAAAGAATTCAGAATATAATAATTAGTTAGTACAATGTTCTCATATACAAGTCTACTAATAAAATGAAGTACTTATTTTAGAAGGAATAACACTTTGCTTAATTAGGATTCAAGTTAGTGTTCCCTACTACCAAAATGATTACAAATGTTCATTTGCTAATGCTGATCTTGAATAGAATTTTATAAATTTCATCTTTGAAAATGTTTTTTCACAGAAAAGTTGATACTGCCAATGACTACCCAATGATTTTTACATATATTGATCTTTGTAAAACGGGAATCTGATGATGTGAACCCCTGGCTAAACCCTTCCCACTAGAATGTTAGTGTTACATACTACAGTCTCTGCTGCACTGATGAAATTTTTTTTCAGGCTATAACTGACATTATTTCTCTCCTTTACCACTTATTTCAGGTTATTATCAAACTCAGCCAGCACTTTGACCTATGTGAGTTGCTGGCTCCATGAGGTAATGACAACCTGCTTCACCACCAAGGTGTCCAAGCCCCTAAATATGAAGTTTTTGTTGAAGCTACAGTCACTATCAATAGAATGGCCCTGTTACCACTGGGCATAAGACCACCAAAAACTCCAGAAGACTCCATCATGTAGTAACATATTTATTGCCTTAACTGTGTTTAATTTTTCCTTCCATCAGAGTATATCTTTCCTTTGCCTGAAGGTTTATGGTATAAGGGGCCCTAAATAAACAGGGAAAATCCAGGAGTTTGTGTTTAATGGAACCTTTATGATGCCCCCTAGTTACAAGAAATCCCATAGTCCCTTGAGAACCTCTAATCACTCTGAGCAGAAAGGAAGAGTAACTTCTCTAGGAGTGATGGGGAGAGGGACCAGTCTTCATTCCACAGCCCTCAGAAACAGCAAAGTGCTCCCACTGCCAGCAAAGAAGCAGCACCAGGATGGTGGCCGTGGTGATGACAGAATCAGAAATCACTGGCAGTAATAGTAAGAGAACAGCATTTACAGCAGGATGATGCTGGCAGGTACTAAACAGAGGAAAATCCTGAAGTAAAATAATAGGTACTAGACATGTTTGCATTTTTCATTGATTCAAAGTCATTTTCCATACACCACTTTCTGTGCAGTAACTTTATAACTTTAGATCTCTGCAGAAGAGCAATATACATCTTTGGAGTGATCTGGGATACATTTTGTAAAATTTATCTAACACATTTTAATTGAGTTTCTGCTATGTTCACACTAATGATAGATATTGGATATGATAAGGTTAATGGCTTGGTAGAAACAACAAAAACAAAAAAGAACTTACTCTTTTTTTTCAAGAGTAATTTTGTTTATTTAACCCATGAGAGAAAGAGAGACAGAGAGATAGTCATCCCCCAACAGAATCTTCACACCACAATCCACCCCTAGTCCCAGCCAGCCCTAATCATGGGAACACCAACACATACTCACCTGGCATGCTCAGGGAGGGCCTGAGACATGAACCCAGTGTCTTTCCCCTGTGGTCCCAGCTATACTACCACTATGCCACCACTTAACCCTGGAAGCAACCCCTTCATATCTTACTGCTTGCCATGCTCTCTGCTATGTTTTTGTTTGTTTTGTTTTGTTTAGAGAGATTTTTGCTCTAGGGCACATGTATTCACCAGAGAGACAGGAAGAGACAGAAAGCAAGAAATCACCCCCGGAGGGGATGGTCACACTACAATCCCTTTCCCCTGTTCTCCTCCAGAAATCTTGGACAAGCACACATCGAAGCTCGGCCTGACTTTGAAGCCACTGGGTCCGGGACTTGAACCACTGTTGGCCATGTGGTAATTCAGTGATGTAACCACTATGCCATCTGCTGGCCCCTCCACTGCCTCTCTTAAAGGGGATCTTCCACCTGTTCCTCCCCATTCACATGCCCCTCTTAGAGTTCCCTAGGAAGGCCGTGAATGCTATTTCTGGAGCTGCTCTCACTGCTATCCTTTCCACACTCTGCAACCCAGTTTGCCAGAATTCTCAAAGATGGAAGCTTCCCACAAGTGAGTATTTGCTTACTAATGACCAATAAACCCTTGGAATTGTAGACACTCTTGTCGTTTCTTCTAGGCTCATCTCCAAGTTCACCAGAAGCTACAGTGGTACCTTTCTCCTGCACAGACAGCTTCCAAAACATCAAGTGTCCACAGATTTTTTTTTAAAATCTTTTTCTGAAAGGTGGAACTCGATCAGTCCACATGCAGGGCGGCCCAGAAGATCTGGGGATGTGACCTAAACTATTGAATTTCTTTCTCATTCAAGGGGATCTTGTGTAAGAATCCTGATTACCATTGTCTGCTTTCTGGACACCACACCATTATCCCTGTGAGTAAATCAATTGTCTCTATATGCCCAAAGTCAAATTTTAGTCATGGATAATCTTAAAATTCCTTCCTGGAAGTCTGAGAGGTCCTGAGACATTTTCAGACTGCTCAGAAAGGCTGACTAAATAGAGTGCAAGATAGATGAAGTAATGAAGCAGTGTTGCTTAAGCACATAAAAGCCCAGGTAAGTCTCAGTTGCTGTTTGTGCTACTCACAACAGTTATAGTTATAGTGATAGTTAGTCCCTATCAACACTATGGAACTAGGGATGCATCTTTGTTTAGGGATAAGGGAGCCAAAACACCTTAACTTGTCTAAAACAACACATTTACCAATGGTGGGAGGTAGATTTGCAGTTCCTAGTGGGGGAAAGGAGAGGATTCTATCTAGCATCGTCATTATTAAAATTACAAAACTAGAAAACTATACAAAGCAAGGACTAACTGAGATGTTAGCAAACTGTGGACATAACACAGCTTCATTATCTTCAGCACTAAACCACTGTTCTGAAGGTAAATGCATTTTCCAGTATGCTCTAAATACCTGACGACACCAATATACTCTTAAGAAAATCACTATTTTTAGTGGTACCCAGAAAAGTTGTTACTTGTCCCATGGGCCAGAAGAAGATCATCTTTTATTCATTTTGAGCATTTCACACACATTTTTTTTACAACTGTGATAAAAGCTGTTTGGAGAAAAGACCAGGTAAAATTAAGTCATTTTTCAATACTGAAATTAATTCTAATTTCAGTCTTTCAAGACATATGTCCCCCAAAAAATGACCTAATTCTTTCATCAGCTACATTTTTAAATAGTATTTTAGTTATCAAATGCCTAGCTAACAAGGTCCCTCAATGTAAGACTCTAACCTAACATTTCTTCTCCTTTTCTTTTTTTTTTATTTATTATTTTAATTTGCCAGAGGGCATGTACAGTTGCCAGAGAGAGAGAGAAAAAATGAGAAAGTATCCCCATAGAGAATGGTCACACTGCAATCTCTTCTCCATTTTCCTCTTTTTAGGATCTTGGGCTGTCAGGTCTAAGACTCGAACCACAAACTTGGCTATGTGAGAACCAGTGTCCTAAACACCACGCTATGGACTGGCCCCTGAAACTTCTTATATCACTAAAGTTTGTGCCCATTCTAGGCACAAACATTAGACTATTGTTCAGGTTGAAAGGCCCATTATTTCTCAGTACTAGAGATTTTCCATGTGAAAATGAAAAGACTATCATATGATTGTCATCTGCTTCAAAGGCCCATGTGCAAAAACTAATGAAGCCGATTTGACTTCCTAAAAGACACAAAAATAGTCAATCCTTTTTATACTTGGAATCTTTAACAGATTTCAGGGAAACAAACAAAAAGCTCTTTTGAGAGCTGGCTTGTTTTTTCTTTACAAAAAAAAAAAAAAAAATCATTGCAGAATCAAAGCCAAAGTGATTTGAGTGCTTTTCAGTATGAGCACAGAATTTGGGAGATTGTTTTTCTTAGCATGTCTAGGGTCTGAGCTCAAAGAAAGGACCCTGTGTTTACTTCTTTTAATCAAATTATAACCTTTCCGTCTTTTTTGAGCTGTCCTCTTGCAATCATACATTTGTCAAGGACAGATCCAATATTGAATTGTGCCAAAATAATTAGTTTCGTCTCCACATGTTTTAACCTGGGCTTTGTTTTCTGCACAAAGGAGTTTGTGGCTTGATATCCATCGGCGTGCCACCATTACTAAACTCACCCACTGACTCCTGGCTTGTCCCTCTTGTCCAGTCTGTTTCTTCATCTCTGCCAGACGGTGAGCTGATTGCCTTTGGCCTTATCTCACGCTCCCTGGTGACAGTTTCTTTCAGTGCTGGGTCTGGGCTCTGGACATCGATTTTTAGCTCTCATAGCCTTTCTCATATTTTATTATTTCAGCAAGCTGTTACTTTCTTTTTTCAGTAATTGATGACATTTATGATTTCTGCCACTGGATTAAAAATGAATCTCTTCAAGCAATGAATGTTTAATTTTGAAAGACTTCACATTCTTTTAAATAAATTCCTAACCAGCATGAACTACCTTCACCCAGTGCATGAATGTGTCGTCCTGTGCTGTGACTCAAGGTAGCTGAAATGTGCTGGGAATAAAATCACCTTTTAAATATCACTAGCTGGGGGGGACCAAAGATGGTGTAATGGTTATGTCGCTGAACTCCCATGTAGTTGACCACGGTTCAAGTCCCAGCCCCAGTGGCTTGAAACATGCCGAGCATGTGTGCAAGCATGCCCAAAATTCCAGGAGGAGAATGGAGGAGAAAGGATCGTGATGAGGCCATCCCCTCCAGGAAATGATTTCTCACTTTTTGTCTCTCTTTCTCTGTCTTTCTCTCTGGTGAGCACACGCGGCCTATAGTTGTTTGTTTTGTTTTGTTTTGTTTTGTTTTGTTTTGTTTTAAATACTCTCAAAAAAAATCACTAGCTGGGTATAAGTTTAACAGCATTTAAGGCTGGCATTCCAATAAAATATTTCAAGGCTATTTAATTGGAACAACTGTTGGTAGAGTACAGAACATGGGTCTTCACTCCTTTTTTTTCTTTTCTTTTTTAAAAATATTTTTGCCAGAGGTCATGTGCACTCTGAAGAGAGAGAGGGTGAGACAGAGAAAGCACTTGCCAGCCGACAGTGGTCATGCCACAATCCCTTTTCCTCATTCTCTCCCCACACGCCCTGCGGAATTCAGGTGGCCACTTGACTGTGGAATCGACTCTGTTAACTACCAGGCCACAGAACCAGTCCTCGACTTGACACCTTTCTGAAAATTGTGGCTCCCATAGTTAGCCATTAGCCTCCAGGTATCAGGCAAAGCGAAAAGTAGGAGCAAGAAGTCTATTTACAGACCTAAGTTTTCTGCTCTTTTTGTGACTGAATTTCTTCAGGATACTGACTTGGAAGCCATACAAATCTTGATACCTACTGTTTAACAGCAAAAAAGTGTTTTGCTTTTCTTTTACGTATTGAGGTAGTTCATGATCTTAAAATACTTTTAGTGATAAGGCAGTGGCTTTCTATTAGTTTTTCTCCTTTGTTCCAACAAGGTCACAGGAAAATGTCAAGAGTACCCTGCATCAGTGTTACCAAATTGGTTTGCCTTATATTAACCATAAAAGGTGATTTTTCAGATACATGAATTTTTTTTTTTTAATCTTTCTCTTTCTCAGTAATTCATAGAGATTGACAAGTTTAGGCACACCATTCAATCTTGGCAAAGGCTGTTTGAGCCAAAAGCCACTTACTTTTTCTGGGCTTCCCTTAGTCTTTCTAACTCCAAGCAGTTTACAAAGAGTAGAATGCAGCAAGACTGGGCCTCCCCTCAGAAAATTCTCTAGTTAATTGGTTGGCATTTAACTAGATTAAAATTCCAAGGAAAATTAAATACTTCATGGCTGGAAGCTTAATTCAGCTCTTGTTAATTAACTAGGTGGTAGATTGATTACAGGAAGTTTGGTTTCACCAAGCTAAAGGCAGAAAAAAATTGCTTTTCTGGTTTTTCATATTTTGTCATATGTACTTTAGAAAATGGCAAACTACTGAACCAAATCTGAATGCTAACTTCCTAAAATGTCTGAATTTCTTAATAAAGCATATTATGGTCAGAACGGATGCTATGGGTTGGTAGCTTATGTACATGCCAGATGTGAAAGACAGCACAAGTTCTATTTGCTAGTCTACAAATCCCCTCCACCAACCCATTCTACCTCTACCTATTACAATTAAATTTATAGTATAACCTCTACCTGTTTGATGCTTTGAGTTATGAATATGCTGTTTTCTGAAAAGTATGCTTCATTTTCTTGAGTTTTATTACATATAATTTGATGAATATCCCTACACTCATGCTTGCTAAATAGTATTTAAAATCTTCAGATTGCATTGTTTATGATGCTTTAGTATAGCATAATGTAACTATTCTTTTTCCCAGCTGCTCTTGCTTATTGAAATGACATGATAAATCTCTGTGTGTTTCTCTTAAAGCAAAGGTTAATGTTAAATGCTAATAAATTGTCTTTTTACTCAGACATGCAATTTGTTCCTGATAGCATCTTAGTGCTATTGGTAAACACAGTCACAGATCATTATTTCAGGCTCATCTCCTTGTCTATGCTATCAAATGGAGTTGCAGTTTGCACACTTTCACTAGGTATTGTGCCATATTGTTAGTATTTTTAAATTGGGATTAATTTCTAGAACGTCCCATGTTAAAAAAAAAAAAAAACTATTAATTAGGCCAGCGCCATAGCCTAGTGGTTAAGGGAGCTAGATCCCACTTAGTCAACCATGGTGTAAATCTTGACCCCCTGGATTTGAAAAATGTTCCTAACAGAAAGGAAAAATGGAGGAGATGAGACTGTGGTTTTACTCCATTATGGAGTGCTTTCTTACTCTCTCTGACTCTCTTTGGCAGACAGACATACCCTGTGGCAATTAAAAAAATTCAAAATGAAAACAAAAATGATGAACAATACCAGAGTGAGTAGGAAAATGAGTCTGGATATTGTTTTTTGTTTTCAATTTTTTTTTTAATTTCCCCCAAATCTTAGGAATTTAATAGCAATAACAAATCCTGCAATGAGAAAACTGACATGTCAGCTCTAACTCTCTAAAGAAAGGGGTGCAAACTCAAGCCAAAATCTTCAAAAATTACAGCCAGAAAGACCATTATAACTCAAAAGACTCCTAATCACATATTTGCTCAGAGAAATAATTATAAAGATAGAGCATATCTTACCAAAAAGAATAAAATTATATATATGTGTGTGTGTATATATATATTTATATATGCCATACTCCCATCATTGTGACAAGGCAAATGTGAGGGTATGTAAGAAACAGAAAAATCACCAAAGTGACCTTTAAAAATTCATTTTACTCAACATACATAAATAATTGTATTAAGTATTTCCCTAATAAGACATAAAAATCTATCAGATACTAGCATATTGACTTTTATTAAATGGTAGAAAGCTCAAGGTTATAGATAATTAAAAAGAGTTCTCTCATTTTTACAATTTGACTGTGATATGCATCAGGGAGGACCTTCTTAAGTTATATCCATTTGGTACCCTTTCTATTTCCCAGATTTGGATGTCCGCATGCCTCTCTAAATTTGCAAGATTTGGATCTAATAGCATGAAAGAGCTTTTCTGTATCTTTGCCTGTCTCTTCACCTTCTGCAATACCTATTCTGCAGATAACCAGCTGTTTAGTGTTGCCCAGGATTTCCCACATATTTTCCAGAATTTTAATGGCTATTCCTGTATTCTTTTCCATTTCTTGTACTAAACTGGAGACGTGTTCTCAAGGTCAGATATTCTTTCTTCTGCGTGGAATATTCTGCTGTTGAGAATTTTTAGAGAGGTTTTTATTTCCCACATCATGTATCTTCATCTCCAGAAGTTCTGATTCTTTTTCAGGGTGTCGATCTCTTGATGGAGTTCCTACTCCAAGTTATGGAAGGATTTCTTCATCTCCTGGAATTGGTTGTTTTCTCTTGCATTTCATTGAGTTTCATTACCATGAGTATTCTCGGTTCCATTTTCTGACATTTCTGTGATCACTTATATTTTATCCATTGTTTATCCATTTCTTAGTTTTCTCCTATTTGTGGGGTTCCACTTTGGCTTTTAGTGGTGATATACTCATTTCTTCCTACTTGTCTGAAGCATTTTTCTGTAGCTGTGTGCTCACGCTCTT